>NW_025778027.1:0-78738 GCF_021130785.1 Homalodisca vitripennis
AACTCGCCCCATATTAACAGAATAAACTTAAACATGTTTTAACAAATAAAATATTTCAGCTATACAGCTTCCCTGATACAATTATTAATCCTTAAAAATGAGAAACATCTGGTTGAGAAAACAACCAGTTTTTAATTTGAACGCAAAAATTATTTATGTTTTGCACTTTCTTTATTTCCTCTGGTAATAAATTGGATAATGTTTGACCGCTATACTGAAAAGAATGTTTTAAATAAAGACTTGGATACTTTCAACGTTCTGAACATTTCTACGATCAATGCTTCTGGTAAAATATAAAAGATCTGTTGTCCCAGTGTTTCCACTACGCAAATAAAATAATCTCAAAACTTTATAAACATAAAGATGCTGGATAGGTAAAACCTTCATATCAAAAAATAGAGGAAAAGAGCTTTCCCTTTTTTTGTTTGCTTAGAATTAATCTTATAAAGTGGTTTTGTATTACTCTTAATCTTTCAATTATGTACTTGTGGGTCCCTCCCCAACAAATCACACCATATTGTAATCTAGATTCTATTAATGAAAAATAAATACTCCTTAAGAGTTGTGTACTACAAATATTTTTTAAAAAGTAAAATTTTCTAAGTGACGATTTTAATTTAGTTTGAACTGTTTTTACGTGTGCTTCCCAGTTTAAATGTTGATCAAGAACCACCCCTAAATATGTAAAAAACTTGACTCTTTCGCAATGCATTCGCAAATGCAATTTTCGTTTATGCAATCTAAACTATGATACTTTAATACTGCACTTAACTCAAAACCCTTGAAATCAAAATTTACATACTTCGTCTTTTTCACATTTATGTACATTTCATTTGCAGAACACCAATATCTCAGTGTATTAAGATCATCTGTTATTCGGTTTGTCAAAATGTCAATATTTTTGCTTGTGTAAAATAGCGCCACGTCATCCGCAAACGTACTAGGTTTTCCAAAGAAATTTAATTTAAGCATGTCGTTTATAAAAACAAGAAAAAAGGATGCAGAAATGACAGATCCCTGAGGAACTCCGCGCTCAATCCTTAAAGGTTCACTAAGGCAGTTTCCTATGCGGACTCGCTGCTGACGGCCTTTGAGGAAAGTACGGAACCAGCTGAGTGCTACTCCTCTTACCCCTGCTGCCTCCAACTTCACAAGCAATATTTTATGATTTACCAAATCAAAAGCCTTCTTAAAGTCAAGAAATAAGCCCGTGGCCTTATTTCCACTGTTTAAACTGCTATAAATCAGATCCGTTACATTTATTAAAGCATCCTCTGTATTTTTGCCTTTTCTAAAACCATATTGATCTTAACTAAAAAAAGATATACTGTTCAAATAGTTAATAAGCCAAACTTTCATTAATTTTTCAAAAATTTTAGAAAAAACAGATAACAAACTAATTAGATTGTCTAATTTTATTGAAATTCCTTTTTTTGAAAATAGGGACTACTACACCTGTTATTAGTCTGTCAGGAAATACCCCAGTGTGAAAACTCAAACTAATTATGTGTGATAAAACCGGTGATTATAACGTCTGCTACTAGCTTAATCAAATTAGTATTTATATTATCAAAACCGCTAGACTTCTTGTTTTTCAAACCTCTTATTACTTCCAACACTTCATTATTTGTGGTTGGTAATACATAAAAAGAAGATAAATTATGGTTGAGGTGGAGAGGTCCGACTCCACCAATATTTTCTTGAACTGACTGTTCCTTGATAAAATAGTTGTTTACTTAATGGGCGATTATGTCCGGCTCTGCTGAATCATTTCTACAAGACAAAAGTTTTTGTGCAAAGTAATTACCTAGCCATACTTAAAAAACTACATATAACCTAGATTATTTGGTTTCTTTGGGCTAAGGGACTGTCTATTACAAGTAGCTGTTCATGACAATGATATAGCCTTAGTGGTCAGATACAATACAATTCTATATCCGAAACTTAATTCTGGCCCTTCTAGATTTGTAATGTTTGCGGTATATTGTTTTTTTTCGCAGAATAAATTATGATCTAAATAAGGTTGTGTTCATGAAAATTATATAAGAAATAAAATGTAATCAAAGAAGAAATAAACGATATATATATATATTATATATATATATATATATATATATAGTTAATTATATTTACTAGTGATATATAATTCATTAAAGTACTAACCTGTCTATTTCAATGAAGTTGGGAACTTTCATTCATTTTGGTATACCACTAGCACTGTATTTGTAACGTCTTCGTGAAAAACCCACTTACGTATACACATGTTAAGTTAAAAATTACACATATAGGCAAAATAAAATGAAATTCAAATATTGTCTGCAACAGTATTCAAAGAAAAACGAAAGAAATATTGTACTTGATGTATCAGCAACGTTCATATACATGTCAAGAAACAGCAGCCCAACAACTATCCTGAGTTGAAAAGCATTCATTATTCCAGTCAAAGCTAGTCAATACAATACTAATCGAGTTAGTTGCTCCTAATGGAAAACAAACATGGCCCTCCGGCTCCAGTCTAACGAAGCGTTGTTTTATATCCACTCTCACTAATATACCTAATGTGTCCATTCAATATAAATAAGTTGTGTTTGCACTCTTTTACTGTAAAATGTGTAGGAGAAACATTTCATCCCTATTGTTAATCTCAGGTACGACTGAAAACTGAAATTAACGTGATGTGATAATTCGGCTAAATCTAAAGAACACTGAACACCAAAATCTCAGTTTAACGTTACAATTTTGTATGTTTCATATATACATCCTCAACATGGTTAGACTGAAACAAATATTTGGTAATTTCAATTCAAAATATAAAGTTCATGTATGCTATAATTTTGTAAAACAAAATTTAACTAAGTGATTTTATTACGATACAAGAGGTTACATGAGGTTCATGTGAGGTACCGTACCCAGATTGCAGCTCACCGATAGGTAGCAAAACATAGTGAAATTGAGTAATATAATTTTAATAATAATTGTTTCTTCATTATATTATATAACATGTCTCTTGTATACATATCACAGCCCAAGTGAGATAACTTATCATTAAGTTGTTTAATTTTCTTTCATTTTTATGTTTAATAAAAATTTCAAATTGTTTAAAAAAATAATGTTATATTCTATATTACTAACTTTTATTCAAATATAATCATAAATATTTAGATTAAGGAATCTAATAAAAAGTTATAAATAACTTTATGTGTCTGTATTTATTTGTGTGTTACATGAATAACTGTCAAATAAACACGAATAATATTAAAATCAATTGAGAAGATTTAATTTACTTTAGAACAATTAAGAATTACAAACAATTCAACTTCTTTAAAGCGTGGAAAAATAAGGAGTATATCTTACTTAATTTCAAACAAATTAATTCATTGTTATAGCTAAACTTAACCTAACCTAATTATACCTAACACATTTTTGATAGTAACTATAATATAAATTAGCTATTGTGGGAAACGTTGATTCAATATTAAAGTTGAGTTAAGCTCCAATTCTACTTCCTCTTACTGCAGCGTCTGGGATCTAAACGCTGCAACAGAATTGACTCCTGAAATCTGGGGTCATGTTTGTCTAAGAGCTCCAAGGATGGTGGCGACGAAGAATCTTAAAATGAACAGGTTACATCGTTTCGATATCAAACACACCTTTAACACAAGATGCATGTAATATAAGTAAAGAGGTATTCTCATTTGTCTAATCAGGTGCAACATTGACTGCACTAACGATGTGATAGACACAATCTCTAAGCACGGTGGAGCAGCCGAGTTTCCTACACCTAAGTAATTGACATAACGTAATGAAACATTTTCGAAAAGACGGACAGATAAGCAGACAGACGGACAGGTTACCCTTTGACTTGTTAATGTAGCAATAGACAAAGACAAACCTATGTACCAAGCTTAAAGTCTCTAGGACTTTTCCATCTAGGAGTTATCGGACATAAAGAAAGACGGACTGCCTTATAATTTCAAAATAAATGGGTTTTTTTCCACGTACCAGGTCTCATGACCTTTCTAACAAGAGCTATTACACGGACGGACAGATGTACAGACTACGACATGATTATATGAAGAACCTTTCCGGTTAATCAACGTTTATTTACTAATCTGCAGATAAATTCGAACATAACTAATTCAACAATTCAACGTCAACTTAACGCAATTTTAATCCCTCTCCAAAATGGATACCAAAGTATTTCCACTTTGTAAGAGAGAAGTTTTTCTCGTATGCTACCATGTATTCACGTGACGTGATGAAACCTGCCAAGTGTGGTTTCATTAATTATCACCAGTCTTTGAGCTATAAAATTGACTGTTTTATAGTCACACATAATAGCAACGCACCTGCAAACCTAAAAAAAAATAAAAACAAGAAAATTGTATTGGCAGTTATTGTTGACATGTCAGTGCCGTACAGAACCTATGAACCAGACTAAGTGCGGTGAACCACATCGAGATTTACGACCGTCAGCATAGCGACCGCAAAATAGCTTACACAATATCTACTGTAATGATAATTTACATAAGCAATTCCCATATTTTCCTTAAAATGATCAAATTTATTTATAGCAGTATAAAATAACCAGAATTGTAATGAACATTTTTTATTTCAGATTTGTTCTGAACTAGTAAGTCGAGGTAAAAAAGTTGAATTAAATTAATTATTTTAACAACTAAAGTTCATTATTTTATCTAGAAACAAACTGAAATACATGTGTCTGTGATGTTCTGTGTACGGTAGCAAAACGAAATTGCATATGGATCTATTTTTATATACTATCATTACTTACAATAATATTTGTTAATTAAACACACACACATACACACACACACACACACACACACACACACACACACACACACACACACACACACACACACACACACACACACACACACACACACACACACACACACACACGATGTATCACTAAACGATGGAAAATGTCCAGAAATTCTTGAATCCTTAACAGCCATTCCATCGGCAAAAACAAACTTCAAACAAATAATGTAATAAGTGATAAAAGATAATGAAATAATTTCACTTAGTCCAACTAGCATTTGGTTTTACACATACTTACCATTATAAACCGAACCATTTTTCTTTTATTTAAGTAAATTGAGTGTTTTATTCATAGAACATATGTTCATGACAAATGTGTTCATTCAGCAAACACCGAAAAGCATACTATGCCTGTTTAAACTGTGAAATGTATCAGTACCTGATTTAAATATAATCCGGCTTATTTATAAACTGTGAACTTTATAATAAGTATGACATGTTAAGTAATAGAAAGGAGTAAAATAATGAAAATGTAGTTTTGTCAAACGAAGGCTCCAAAACACTTTGAATGGGCTAGAAAAAAAAAAAAAAACAGTACACTAGTTTACGTTATGTTGTGAGATATACGTAATATAAAGGATTGGTCTGTAACTAGAAAAAGGATAGATATTTAAAATATTTACAACACATTTTACACGAGAAGACAGAGCCGGTGTTTGGTACAAACCAATTTTAACATTGTTAAATATACTATTTCTAAGAAAAAGGACATACGTAGATTATTTCCTTATGTGTTGTATATACATTTAATAAATCTACTTTTACTCACATAGCTATAATTAGTGCTACCAAAATGTAAGTTATTCAATTGTAAAATATCTCATACATTTTAAAAAGAGATTTTTGTATTACATCAGATTAATTTTCACTGTTAAATCAAATCCACCATAAGTTTTAGCCTTCTGCTCTCCGGGAAAACATTTAGAGCGGTGCAGAAAACAATGTATCGTATCTTAAAATCGTTGCCTGGGGTCCAGAGGTTTATTAGAGTATAAATGTCTGCACTTCTAATATAACGTTGGATATAATCTCTATTTATCTCAGACAAAATTGCATTAATTGATGTTCTCAAACTTTTAATAATACAATTAAGATACAGAATATTGGGATTAACTTTTGGCGCGGGAATTATGCAAACGTATTAATATTTGTATAAAGAAAATTTATTTGTTTAAGGAAATATATGGTTATATTCTCCTATAGAAAAATTTGATTATATTAAATTTTATAAAAATAAATTAACGTGGTATTTGTTAAGGTTTTTTCTTATTTGGAATAAGTAATCACGTATTGAATCATTTGTTGGCATGTTTCGAGAACACTTTAGCATGAGTATATTATATAAAGTTTACTATTATACGATTAGTTAATTTTTGTGATAAATAAATCTTTTTTTTTTAATAGTTTTCAAAAATTATAGTAGTATTTATAAAAGCTGTATTAGCTACAAAATATTAATATATTTAATCCCTTTCAGTTTTTATAAAATAATTTTAAGAAGTTACATTTATGAACATTCTGTACTTTATTAAATATTTATTGCAGTGATTTGTTTGAAAAATATAGCCAATGACCAATATAAAATCCTTTCTCGTTTTTACCACCTGCTTGCATTTAGTGGTGCCAATTTAATAGTAGTTTTCAATTGAAAAAGAGTTCAATGGAGAAACATAAACGAATCTTTGAGGATTTATTGAGAGATGTTAGATCAGTTATACAAACATCATGGCTGACATGTTCGTGAGGTTGGCCAGCCTGACTTGGCAATCGGCTACGGAAAGCGCCGCATTTGGCGGCCTACCATAGCCAACCAAATAATTTAATCATTACGGTTATGCGTTCTTTACGACTCTTCAAGTACTAATTATATTCAAACATGGTAAATACCTTATCTTTCATATAATTTTGTATTACAGATTTTAACAAACATTTCAAGTGTAAAAAATGTAAAACAACATTATTTGTGGTAAAACTAAATTGAGCTTGATTATTAACTCATTAATCTAAACTTGTACTACTTGAATATGATTATTTTACAAAAAATCTCTGGCAAAAATATTGATATTTAACAATTACAGCTTGCCTTATGTATATCACTATCTAGTTCAACTTGTTGTATTTAATTGTTTATAAGTTATAGTTAGTTGATAAAATATTTAAATAATCCGTAGGCATTATTCAAATCTATTATTTAGGAACTCTTTTTATTTATACTAAAAGTCTTTAAAATGTAATCTATTATACCTGGTATGAACTTGCATCTATATTTTCTCATAGCTAAATTATAAATCTTAAATTCTCTTTAAGATTGATAAATTTAAAATATGATACAACAGAACTTGGTCGAAGAGTAATGCCGCAAGAAAGGAAATGAGAAATTGTGATATTACGTCACGTGATCGTGTCACCTATATTTCCAGCTGTGTGTATAAAAATGTCTTTATTATTCTGAACATTGCTGAGAAAATTGGGACTTTTACAGCAAAGTAACCATTTAGTTAAGTCGCCTACGTAACAGTTAGACGTCCCAATTGCCCGTAAGTATGTACCTACGTAAAACGGTCATTCAAAACTTTCACTGTAAGTCTAGTACTCGTCTGATAACACACAAGTAATTCCGATTTTAGAAATTTGTATTGAGCTTTTAGTTACATGCAAATACGTCAGAAATTCTTTTATTTTTGGCGTTCTAAATATTTGCAGTCTCTAACTTTCTGTATTGCGTACTGCGTGTTTTCTGCAGTGCGCATGTGTTGTGCTTCTTATGATATGTGTTTCTTTTACAACTCTGGACTATCCGGTATGTGCTTTAGTTGTGTTACATACAATATATTTTGGTGTCAAATTTGTCTTTCTGTTATATGTGCTTGCTTAATTTCATAAAGATTTTTGTAATCTGACACAGAGGATGGATTTTAACCTTAGAAAACGTATAAATTTGTGCCATATAACAATAACAAAATGAGCCAGTGAGAGGAAAAGTGGTACAAGTCACTTTTTTATAGTTTTGAGATTCTGAAGGGTTTACTAAAAGGAGTACTATAAATCTATTCATCATAATAGCTTTTTACTCTATGACAAAATTGGTTACTCATATCCTGATTTATCATTTCATATATCAAAATATGTACTTAATGAATGCAATCGATTAGTAACAATTTGCAGTTTTTTTCAAAATTGACTTGTACCACTTTTCCAAAACATATTTCGGGTAAATAATTGTTTGACAATGTAAGAAACTGAAAGAACTCATTTATTTTGCCATTAGTTAGCTACAAAAACATTGAACAATGATAAGTTAGCCTATCCTTTAGTCCTTTTCATCATCGGATTCTGATTCACTGCAACGATCGATGATGGGGGTGTCGTCAATTCCTTCAGGCTGATTTCCAACTGTCAGGTCTGTGTAGAAACTATGGTGGATGGGAGGAATGAAGGCTAGGAGATCCATCATGTCCTTCTTCTTCGCTGCTGTAACCGGACAAGGTGACGAGTACAGAGCTTCAGTTGTGATACTTGCGAGGGATACCATTCGCCTTCCTTTTTTTGCTGGGGTGATGTCAAGACAATCAAAGGGAATGTCATCATTCAGTGTCTCCTTGTAAAAGATCTTGAAGGGTTGGTCCCTAACATACCTCAACCATTGGATACTAAACCAAGATACTTTGTGTTTATCTACATTGGTTTTTCTTCTAGTAATTGATCTTTCGAGCGCCTGAGTGGAATTAAAGTCTTCTCGGTTCATGATTTTAACCACAAAGGGCTTCTTCTTCTTTGACTTTGTTATGGTATCGTACCAATCACGAGGATAGTACATTGTTTTTCCTTTAGAATACTTTTCTATAATGCCAAAATCTGCGTCATTAGGCAGAAATGAGTGTCCGCTGACCATAAATTTATGATCTACTGTCTGAATTTTACAATTCTCTTGTCGAATAAACTGCATCATGGTGAGAGCAAGCTTGATGTTGCGGTTTTGCCCGCCACAGCTATCGCTGAACATTATTACATGACTAACATCATTGGAAACATTGTGACTTAAGTGCTCTGTAATACAAGAAGCAACCTCTTGAGATCCTCGGGAACCTTCAACTTCATTCCAAACATACATGAAAGCTGAACTATCTGCTAGCTGATGACAGCCCAGATTGTACACATACATGTTTCTTTTGTAGTATGCAATTGAACATGTCAAATTTGGAAAAGCTAACGCCTTCTGAAGATCAAACGTAAATGAATAAACGTTGGAATTGTTCTTGGATTCTTCTTTCGCTGCGTCTAGTTTCTCCCTTGCAAGGTCTGCTTTTCTCAAATGTATTTCCTTCATACGTTCAATATTTCTCTTTTCTTCTTCATCTTCAGCTGTGGCTAGTTTCATTTTGAACGTGTCACATTTCACACACGTATCCTTGTGAGGCTGATGAAAGTGCAAATTGAATTCAAAATTGAACACTTTTCTGTACATTGACTCTGATAGAGGTTGTGTGTTCAAAGTATAGCAATGATTCTTGTACAGATTGTACATCTCTCTAATGTTAAGAGATTCTGGTAAATACTTGCGGTTCGGATTGTGACTTCTTGTATAGTGTGATTCATACGAGGGAAATGAAGAAATATGATCTCTGAGTATTTTCAGTCTACCTTCATCGGTTTTGTTAACAGAAACCTGCTTCCCCCTTAAATCGCTACCCGGCTCTTTTCCATCTGTAACCTTTTTGAGGGCTCTAGAAGCTCTTCCGTTTGAGATTTGAAATGTACCTAAAAAATACTGCTTGCACACTTTAACGTTTTTGGTAGGTAATATTGTAAGTGGTACCTTACTGTTCGATTTTTTATTCCTCTAGAGCCATCTCTTATTCGATGAGTAATCGGTGTTGACTGCTGGCAAAGTCCACAAATATAAGCATTTTGTGCTTGAAAACTGGCCATATCGTAAAACTTCTGGAATAAAATCTTCCTTTCTTCTTCGGCTACCAATTCATTGCATTTATTTCTGCAAGAAGGCTGACATGGTTCATTTACGAATATTTTTTGCGCCACCTTTTTGCCTTTTGCTGTGAAATACTCCTTCCCATAAGCACGTTTCATTTTCCGCTCTGTTTCTTTGTTAATATTCCTTTTACGTTTTCTTGTTTTTGCATCAGCAACAACTGCGATATTGTGTTCTGTAACAAAACAAATTCTTTGTAGGCCAACAATAGTATTTCAACTAAAAGAAACAAAATATGTTAGTTTTCGAGCTATTATAGGTGGTTTGTCACGTACTTTATCTCATAGCTTTGGAATAGCTACACACTTTGGGATAACAGTTTTTCTAAAGATAAGATTTTAAATAGGCTACTCAAATAACCAATACAATGTTTAAAATTTGTGAGGCCTTTCGCCAGGTAGGCTGACATCTACGGACAACTCAAAATGTAAAACATTGTATTGGCTATTTGAGTATTTTTAAACCTTATCTTTTTATTATTACCCAATACTACAGCACAATCTGCAATATAACAGTTTTTATGTTGATTAATGTATAAGAAGAGATAATAAAAAATAATTATGAAATATCCGCACCTGAATTTTCACTGACAGAAGAGATGTTCTGTGGTATCGCTGCGCCTGCGTTTTCATGATCTAAAAAAAATAAACTCAAATTAGGATTTGGCAGTATAATTGGATGGTAATTATATCCTAATATTGTATGGCCTATAGGCATCTGCCCAAAATCATGGGCCTATCTCATATGCAGAGATAGGCATAGGCATGGCCTATCTCTGCTTGTGTAAACAACAGCCCACTAACTTAGTGATAGGCCCAAGCTAAGGTTAATTTTCTAACTTTGCTAGACAATTGGAATTCTCAATCCACTATAAATAATCTCTTTAAAGTACAATAATATTACAGGCCAAGTAATATTCAAAATACAATAAGTAGGCCTATTGCCTATTGAGATTATAAAAAGTGAGGTTAGAGATAGATTAGAAAGCATAGTTACCTGTACTTTCAGCATCAGATGGAATGTATTCTGATCCTGAATCCAATAGAATTGAAGGAGTTGAATCTTCAGATTCACTTTCCATACTGGTTTCGTTAAATAAACTATTTGAGCAAAAATTCAAAACTATCACTGTGTTAAGTCTGCAGAGGAAGCAAAAGCACATAACAAGACACACCACATGGAAAAGTGAAGTAAGTCAAGCACCTTCATGAAAAAGTGGTATAAGTCAGACTTGTACCACTTTTGCTTTCAGTATTTCACCTATTCCGTTGGCCAATGATTATTCACTGCCATCTAAATCAGAAAAAAAACAGGATTTGACTTGGATCACTTTTGCATGTGATAGAATGACTTACAAATAATATGTTACACAAATAATCTCAAATTAAAAAAAAATTGACTTAGACCACTTTTCCTCTCACCGGCTCAAATATCCTGTATCCATTCCAAATAGCACCGTTCACAATAATTGGCTATGTCATAGTTGCTAAGAAACTAAATACATTTTGCATTTTGTGTGTAAAAGGTACACGTTATATTAAGGTAATATATAGCAATATTCTTGAGAATGCTTTTGAAAGAAATTATTTATAGTACGTCAATTTCAAATATTGTTAGATTTAAGTAATTTGCTCAAGTAAAATTGAACAATATTTCTTAAGTCACACTTAATTAAAAGAATCATGTTAAGGATGAAGCATAATTTTTCAGGAATGCAAAGTGACTAGATGTATATGTTGCTGATTATCCTGTCGTATAAATACACTTGTTAATTTAGTTTCTTATAATTTTAATTTTATTTTTGTGTAGTTTTAAGTTTTATTTTACGTTTTATCTATACGTATTTATTGACCTTAGACTGTGAAGTTAGAAACGATGAGAAATAAAATGTATTTTTATTTACTTTACTCGTGTATTAATCAATCATTTTTTTTTTTTTTTTTTTTTTTTTTTTTTTTTTTTTTTTTTTTTTTTTTTAGGGAGAGGCAGGAAAAATGCAATTACGCACACAGGTGGCCAGCCTGTAGTGTGGGACTCCCCTAAAAACGGGTTTACCCACTAAAAAACCTCCTCTACTCTTTAGGATTCTAACCTGGGATTGTTTATCACATTACTTCAGGCTAGGCCTAAATTTGGCTTAAGCCCGTGGGGCTCGCTCCTTATCCAGCCGCTCGGTCAAGGGATCTGGGCCACTTCGCGGTCCAGATCGGGTCTCTTTTCCAGGAGGATGCCCCGGGCGAACTGTGACAAACAATCCCAGTTCCCCTCATCCTCCATTATCTTTTCGCAGACCGTATCCACCGAAAAAACCCCGAGTTTTCTTGTGGCCTCCAGGCGGGGCCTTTCCCAACGCGGACAGCGGAAGAAGGTGTGTTCCGCGTCGTCGGGAACGCCCGGGCAGTAGATGCAATCCGGTGAATCGGTCTTGCCCATCCGGTTCAGGTACGACTTGAAATAGCCGTGACCTGTCAGGAACTGCGTGAGGTAGTAATCCACCTCGCCATGCCGCCTTTCGACCCATGTTTGAACCTGCTCGATGAGTCGCGCAGTCCATCGTCCTCGGGTTTCGTGCTCCCAGCTGTGTTGCCACTGCTGGAAGGTTCGGGCACGCTCTTCGGATCTTGCTGCGTCCTTGCCGATCTCGCCTTGTCTCTGATAAATCGCCTTCCTCTCCCCTGCCAAGAGTTTGACAGGGATGACTCCGGCAACCACCAGGACGGCAGGCTCGGATACTGTCCGATAGGCGGAACACACCCGGAGCGCAGCTTGACGCTGAACCCGGGCGAGTCGCAACCTGTAACATTCCTTGGTAAGAGCGTCTGCCCACACCTCTGCCCCATAAAGGAGTACGGACTGGACTGCGGACATCAATAACCGTCTTTTGCTGGACCGAGGACCCCCAGCATTGGCCATCAGCTTACTAAGATAAGAGACCACCTTAGCAGCCTTGTCCGCCGAACGGAAGATCTGGTCTCTCCAGCTTAACTTATTGTCCACAATGACTCCGAGGTACTTGGCGGCACGCGTTGACTGGACCACTTCCCTTCCCACTCGCAGCGGGACGACGGTGTCAATTCTTTTTCTTTGTGAGAATCACGATCTCCGTCTTGCTCAGAGCAAGCGAAAGACCGTGATCGGACATCCAGGCGTTGACCACTCGCATGACCTGGTTCAACTTTAGCTGGGCCAGCTCAACGTTGCGTGCGGCGATGAGAGCCGCAACGTCATCGGCGTACCCAACCAAGACGGTTTCCTCTGGCATCTCGGATCTCAGGAGGCTGTCATAAGCGATATTCCAGAGATCCGGGCCGAGTATTACTGCTAATTGAATTTATAATAATACTAAATACATTTTCACAAATCTGAAGTGCGCTAAAACCACCGTTTCAATAAAAAAAACTAAAAACTTATTGATCCATAACGCAGTTTCGTTTCTATACATTCTCCGCAAATGCCAATAATTAATTTGGAATGATTTAAAATAAGCTTAAATTTGTAGAAGGAAATTATAATCGGTATATTCATTACTAAGAATATAAATTTATTGAGACAAATATACATTAGTAGGATTTTACTTTAGTTTTGATAAATAACATTAATTGCAACTCTCAGAGCTACCACAAAGTTTTGAAAAAGTGGCATCACCTTTATTATGAAGTTACATAAAAGTTAGAATAAAATAGTTTTTGGTGGGATATACCCCTCTGAAATCCGGAAGGCCGGAAGGAAACGGTTGAAAGTTTGAAACTGCGCGGCCGGAAAATTAAACAGTTTCATGGTCGAAATATTAAATAACATGTTAAATTATTAGTTGTTAGTGGAATGGTTTTTAGTTACGGACGTAAATACTTCAAATATATAGTTATGTAACCAAATTTCAATGTGACTATAAAGTCATATTCTCGTAACACCTTTGGATCGTTATTAAAATAACTAGTTCAGTACTTGTATTAAATATATCAATAGTTTTGTTGTGTTTAAAATACAGATGTAACAGAAATGAGCCAATACATAATAATTTATAGTAATGAAATAGTAGAAGCTCCCGGCATCTTCAACCCCCAGCCTTAGGCCAGGCTCCGTCCTTGTAGTATCTTCAACCCTCTGGTGTGGTCAGACTCTGGTAGGTGCTGCGATCTAGGTCTTCCTTGGCTCTCCTAGGTCTCTTACTCTGGGATTTCCCAGCTTAAGGGGAGCACTTCGTAAAAAAATCTCAAAAATTACAAATTTTTTTTTTTTTTTTTATTAAAGTTTGGAATTTCCCGATAACAATGGTGGTATTAAATTTTTTTTATGATGACTAGAAGTGTCCGAAATATTTTTTTTTAAATAGGCCTGCAGGCAGTTTCGGGCCTGTAGCAGTCACACTTTGAATGGTGCTGTTATAGTACTACTTCGTTGCAGTCATGTTCATGATTTGGTTGGCAGTGACAGTTTGTTATGTCAACAACTTACACTAACCAACAAAACATCTGTTTTATAACCATTGCTTATAACCTAGGTAGCATACATGTTTTGGTTACTGACATTTCTGTTTTAGAGAGTGAAAATTACGTAAATGATTATGGTTTTTTGTGAGTTTAGTGGAGAGTTCTGAGTATTTTTTGTTATAAGTGTAGTGAATTTTATAATGCCACGTTCAAAGCCTGCTTTCAAGAAAACGCGTTTTCAAAGGAAATCAACATAACCCTCCAACTAGTCCTAGGCCTAGTTTCTCAGGATCAAGTAACAATCGAGAGGTACCAATACTCCAAATGTGGATAGGCCAAGACCTCAAAGTGCATCTTCTAAGAAGGTCAGTCCTTTTTTGAAACAGTACCAATTGAATGAAAATGATGAGTCTGAAAACTGTATAGTTAATATAGGATTGTTGAATGAGGCTCTTAGTAACGTTTCAGTGTGTAAAAATTGCCATGGCCAACTTGTTTACAAAGTAAAACACATTGTAGGCCTAGCATCAAAAATTATAGTCAGCTGTTCTGATTGTGAAAAACACTATTACTGTGACAAACTCTGAATTAGTCAGGCCTAACACTAATCAGAATGAAGCAAAGTCTGATAGGCCTAACACATTTTATGACCTAAATCTTCGTTTGGTTTATGCTATGCGTAACATAGGCAAAGGTAGAGTGGCTGCGGAGAAAATTTGCGCTTTTATGAATCTTACACCTCCGCCTTTGAGATATCATGAACATGAGCATTACTTGGGTTCAATTGCTGAGTTAGTGTGTAAGAAGTCAATGCAAAGTGCTGTGCAAGAAGCTGTATCGGATAATGATGGTTGCAGAGACCTCGCTATAGCTGCTGATGGCTCATGGCAGAAGCGGGGTCACCTTTCACTAAATGGAGTGGTATCAGTGACATCTTTATCAACCGGTAAGGTCCTAGACATCGAGATTTTATCTAAATATTGCAGATGCACTAATAGACTAAACAACACGCATGGTGATGGCTGTATCGCAAACTTTGAAGGTTCTAGTGGAGCCATGGAAGTTGCTGGAGCAGTCGCAATTTTTTCAGCGCTCGCAGGCATTGTATGAGGCTCGTTACCTTGAATACCTTGGTGATGGAGACAGCAAGGCGTACTCCAGTGTATGCGAAGCCAAGCCCTATGGTGATACTGCCATAACAAAGATAGAATGCATAGGCCATGTCCAGAAACGGATGGGATCGAGATTAAAAAATCTAAAAGCTAAGACTAAAAACACTCCCTGACGGCTCACGACTTGGCGGCAAGAACAAGCTAACAGATTCTGCCATTATTCAGCTCCAAAAATACTACGGATTGGCAATTAGACGCAACACAAACTCTGTTGAAGACATGAAAAAAGCCATTTGGGCAGAGTTTTTCCATGTGATGTCTTCTAATGAAAGGCCTCAACATGGACTATGTCCAGATGATGAAGAAACCTGGTGTAAGTACCGCAAAGCCGTAAAATCCAATGAAAACTATGATCATGGCAGCCATTTTCACTTGCCTGAAAACCTAATGACATTTATTAAACCTATTTTTCAAGATCTAGCCAATCCAACTCTACTGGGCAAATGTACTAAGGGAAAAACTCAAAATCCCAATGAGTCCCTCAACAATGTCATTTGGACCTACATACCTAAAAGAACATTTGTGGAGATTAAAACTTTGAAATTTGGCATATATGAAGCTGTTACAGCTTTTAATGATGGCTACATTGGCAAATGCAAAGTATTTCAAGAAATAGGAGTGTCACCAGGGCAGCATTTTATTACAGCAATGAAAAAGCTTGACCGGCGGCGAATTTGGAAGGCAGAGAAAGCTCAAGAAGATATAGAGAAAAAAATTAGACAGAAGAAAAACTTACTAAAAAGAAGTCTGGAGGATGAATATGAGGAGCAGGAAGGAGATCAGCCAGCCTATGCACCTGGAATGTACTGAAAAAGGTAATAAAGCAGTATTTTTTCCGTTTTTTGTGTTTTTCCGAAAGTTGCGGTTTTCAATACAAAAGTACATTTTTCTCAAAAACTACAAATGGTAGGAATATGAAATTTTTTTTGTATGTTTGTAGCACTGTTTTACATATGTGGAACCACTAAAAACATCACATTTCACTGAGTTCAATATTTATATACATACATATACACATATTTATATAGGTTTTTGACAAGCGTTAAAACAAAAATATATAACTTTTAGGGTATATGCCAAAAAAAATTTTTTTTTTGGTTCCACGTGTTCCCCTAGAAGCCCTCTTTAAATGAAAAAAAAAAAGAATTATGAAGATACCTCAAGTAGTTCTTGAGATAAGTGTACCTATGTTAACATTACGAAGATAGGGCGAAGTGCTCCCCTTAAGGTGATTCGTGGAATTTGGTAGTTTTCGGCCTGTAGGAGCTCTTAGATATGAAATTTACCTAAAAACTTGTATTATTGGTAAAATATTTAATAAATTTAATAAGTGTTTCTAATTGCATCAATTATTAATTTTTTTAAATGCAGGCTTGTGAAACTGACACACACACACACACACACACACACACACACACACACACATATATATATATATATATATATCTTTATATATATATCTTTATATATATATTTCTTGTGTGCGTGTGTATGTTAATGAACTCCTCCTAAACGGGTGGACCGATTTTATTGAAACTTTTTGTGTGTCTTCAGTTGGATCCGAGAATGGTTTAGATTCATAATTCGGTCCAATTTAAATAGTTTATTTAATTAATTTTTTAATAATAAATTGTTGTTGATGGTGGAGTGTTTTACATTGGATCCGCCAGACTGCGCCACGACACGTAATACAAAGTGAACTGTTACTTAACAACTGTGAATATTTTCAGCTGAAGTTCATCAAAGAGGCAGAAACATTTGTTCACATTTAAAATTTAGAAAGTTCATATTTTAAATTTGTAAAGTGCTTGATCAGTAGTGTAATGCAGATTGCAAAAATGAAGTTTCACCAATTGTTCTACGTAAACATTATAATATTACAACACAGCCATAATGTTTTTCTATTTTAATTCCAGCCGACAGTTTGTGCTGCTATCAAATTTGTGCGTTGTTTTGTAACATTCTGTAATTATTGTGTGAGTGCTAATTGTTATAATACATTAATAGAGATTGAAGATGTTTTAAGTGCATAAAAAACTATAGTTATTTATTAAAGTTATTTAACTCATTTTGCAAATTTATTGAAGTGAGTATATTGGTCGCATAGGCCTACCTCAAATAACCTAAGTAGCATACAAATCAAAAAGTTGTGTTTCTGTGTGTGAATATTGTTAACAGTTTATATAATCAAGTTTTAAACTAATTGGATTTAAAATAATTTGTTGTAATTTACATTTTTTAATCTGCAGTCAGAATTGGTCACATAAGTTCAAATTAAGTAGCATAAAAATCACATGTGTGAATATCTACTTATTGTTAATAGTGTAGCAATTGGTTTTTAAATTAAATTCTGTTGGCCAGTTCCGATATTATACTGTAACTTTAAATTACTAATTTTATAACAAGTATATTTTTTAATTTACAACTTAATTTATCGTAATGCTATTGAATGTACAATATTTTTTGTTAATCCTTCAGGAATGTACATAAACAAATTAGATGGTTTTCCAATAGGGCTGAAGTATAATAAGTGGCCTCCATCACAATCGAATTATTGATATTTCTGAATAGCCTATCCAAACTACTATCCGAATTGGATTATAGTTATTTAAAGGCTGAAGTATAATAAGCAGCCACCATCACAAACGAATTATTGATATTTCTGAATAGCCTATCCAAACTACTGAATTTCATTATAGTTATTTATTCGGTCAAATATAATTAAATTTTTAATTATAAATATTGTTGTTGATGTTGGAGTGTTTTATATTGGATACGACAGACTGCCCTACGACACGTAATACAAAGTGAACTGATACTTAACAGCTGTGAATATTTTCAGCTGAAGTTCACCAAAGAGGCAGAAACATTTGTTTACATTTAGATTACATTATTATAAAGTGCTTGATCAGTAGTCTAATGCAGATTGCAAAGTTAAATTTTCACCAATTGTTCTATGTAAACATTATAATATTACAACACAGTTTAATTAATAATAGTCTTGAAAGCATAGAGTAAGCATAAACATATAAAAATAACACCACTTCTTATTTCAATATATTCTGTACTCACTTTGGAGGATAGAGATTATCCAGATATAAAATTGGAAGTTTTAGCTTTTAACTGAAATTGACAGTTTGTACTGCTATCAATGTGTGTGTGTTGTTTTGTAAGGTTCATGTTTCAAAAGTAAATACGGCAAATAACATTAAAAAATAATAGAATGAAGTTATAAAAAGTGTACTACGTGGCCGCGTTATACGTTTATAAAAGCCAACAGGCAAAAAGAAGAAAACAAAAAATAAAACATCGTGTAATTATTGTGTGAGTGCTAAAATTATAATAGTACATTAATAGAGATAATTGGTCGCATTACCTCAAATAACCTAAGTAGCATACAAATCAAAAGGTTGTATTCCTATGTGTGAATAACTATTGTTAACATTTTAGATAATCAAGTTTTAAACTAATGGATTTAAAATAATTTGTTGTAATTTACATTTTTGATCTGCAGTCAAAATTGGTCAGATAAGTTCAAATTAAGTAGCATACAAATTACATGTGTGAATAACTATTGTTAATAGTGTAGGAATTGGTTTTAAATTAAATTCTGTTGGCCAGTTCTGATACTATACTGTAATTTTAAATAACTATAATGAAATTCGGTAGTTTAGATAGGCTAATCAGGAATATCAATAGAGGTTATCCAGATATAAAATTGGCAGTTTTAGTAAAATACACTTTTAACTGATATTCGTAAATATTAAGTGTGCAGCGATTGATCAGTTAATTTTTTGTTTATAAATCAATTGTTTTTTATTTTGGTATGTTTTAAATTGGATCCAGCAGAATGTGCTACGATCGCAGTTTCAAATGTTTTTCTATTTTAATTCCAGGTTTTCCCGACAGTTTGTGCTGCTATCAAATTTGTGTGTTGTTTTGTATCATCGTATAATTATTGTGTGAGTGGTAATTGTAATATTAAATTAATAGAGAATCACATTGTGTCAATTACTATTGTTAATAATGTAGGAATTGGTTTTAAAATACATTCTGTTGGCCAGTTCTGATACTATACTGTAATTTAAAGTAACTATAATGAAATTCAGTAGTTTGTACTTCAGACCTATAGGGAATACTTATTTAGTATATTAGATAAATTAAATTCTGTTGGCCAGTTTCGATACTATACTGCAATTGTAAAAAACTATAATGTGATTCAGTAGTTTAGATAGACTAATCATAAATATCAATAAGTTGATTGTGATGGTGGCCGCTTATTATACTTCAGCCCTTAAATAACTATAATCTAATTCGGATCGTCATTTTAGTAGTTTAGATAGGCTATTCAGAAATATCAATAATTCGATTGAAATGGTTACCGCTTATTGCACTTCAGCCTTTAAGTAACTATAATCTAATTCGGATCGTCATTTTAGTAGTTTAGATAGGCTATTCAGATATATCAATAATTCGATTGTGATGGTGGCCACTTATTGTACTTCAGACCTATAGGGAATACTTATTTAGTATTTTAGATACCGTAGTCTACGTTGTTATACATTTTTATCTAGAAGTTACTTAATTAAAATTACATATTCAATAAGTTACTCATATTCATTGTGTACTATTAAACAGAATTTTATTGTTACAGAAAAATGCTACGTCTTCGTGGAAGAGGACGAATAGTTATTCAATCATGTGATTTATATGCTACTTAATTTGAACTTATGTGACCAAACTGTTAACAATAGTTATTCACACATAGAAACACAACCTTTTGATTTGTATGCTACTTAGGTTATGCGACCAATATACTCAGTTCGTTCAATAAATTTTCAAAATTAGTTCAATAACTTCAATATATAACTATAGTTTTTTATATACTTCAAACATCTTCAATCTCTATCAATGTAATATTACAATTAGCACTCACACAATAATTACACGATGTTACAAAACAACACACATATTTGATAGCAGCACAAACTGTCAGGAAAATCTGGAATTAAAATAGAAAACATTTGAAACTGTGATCGTAGCGCATTCTGCTGGATACAATGTAAAACATTCCAAGATGGTCCACTCATTTAGGAGGAGTTCAGCTCCATACACACGCACACAAGAAATATAAAGATAATGAAATTCGGTAGTTTAGATAGGCTAATTAGAAATATCAATAATTTGATTGCGATGTTGGCCGCTAATTATAATTCAGCCTTTAAATAACTATAATTTAATTCAGTTCATCATTTTAGTAGTTTAGATAGGCTATTCAGAAACATCTATAATTTGATTGTGATGGTGGCCACTTATTATACTTCAGCCCTATACGGAATACTTATTTAGTTTTTAGATAAATTAAATTCTGTTGGCCAGTTCCGATACTATATTGTAATTTTAAATAACTATAATGAAATTCGGTAGTTTAGATAGACTATTTAGAAATATCAATAATTCGATTGTGATGGTGGCCGCTTATTATACTTCAGGCTTTACATAACTATAATCTAATTCGGATAGTAGTTATATAGGCTATTCAGAAATATCAATAATTCGATTGTGATGGAGGTCACTTATTATACTTCAGCCCTATCGGAAAATCATCTAATTTGTTTGTGTATACTCCTGAAGGATTAACAAAAAATATTGTACATTCAATGGCATTACGATAAATTAAGTTGTAAATTGAAAAAATATACCTGTTATAAAACCGTTTGTTTCAACTTTGTTATACCTTCTGATTTCAAGTTTTCATTTAAAACATCCTCTACATTTCACATCAATCATGTTATACTCACACACTATCGGTTGGTCGAAGTGTGATTAAATGTACATATGATGAAGTTAGATATTGTAATAACTTTTTAATAGACATTTTTATCAAAACAGCCCAGATTGTTACAGATTAATCAAAGTTTAAAATTTTCCCATTAAAGACGTGTGTACAGGACAACGTCTGTCGGGTCTGCTAGTTTATATATATATATATATATATATATATATATATATATATATATATATATATATATATATATATATATATATATATATATATATATATATAGTAATCTATTTCATTTTATAGGACGTTTTAAACGGACATTTACTCATACAAGTGATATATTTTGTGTTTATGTAGCCTCTGATAGACTTGTAGACTTCCTAGAAACCCTGTTGCAGATATCATGGAACTAAAAAACTATCTTCACAACTTAATCACATTACCCAAGTATCTTTCCTTAATGATTAGGTTAGAAGTTACAGCATTTCTGTAATCAACTATATTTGTGATGTAGTAAACAAATATTTAATAACGTGTATATGTAAGTAAACAACGTTTCTAATATTCATGTTGCGTATTTATGCTTTACACCAATCTCTATGGCCACATAAAATATCTACCTTCTAACGGAAATTTTATTTATAACATCTGAAACTATGTATAATGCAGTATACATTATAACATTGTTTCTTATAAATGTGTTCTAACGGGCACTTTGTAGGCATAATATTATTCGTACCTCTATGTCATTGATAACAGTGTAAAATAATCATTGAAAACCCGTATTCACTTGCGGAGAATCGTGTTCATTTATATTAACGTATCATTGTATTCTGATTTGAAAAGGGCTCTACTGATTGCATATAATAGAGATAGTTGGTTGTGATTTTCTGGATTTTGAAAAAATAATGTAACTAGTAAAAAATCCAAAACACTATAAGTGGTTTCGTAAGATATATTTAAAACCTGTCTATAAAACTTAATTAATGTAAATTGACAAACAATCTACAGATAATAATTAAAATATGTGAAAAATCTCTTTCTTTCTTTTTCTCATGACAAAATCTTCCTTTTCCTGTATTTTCTATTGGTTTACCGACAATTTCACTACTTAAATTGACCTTGGAAATTGTTTCTATGGGCTATTTTGTGGATATACATTGAGCACTCGCTTTTTTGGTCTCACTGCTGTTTGTTTATATTTACCAGATATATATATATATATATATATATATATATATATATATACATAGGAAATCCCTCCAAGATTTTGTACGAAATTAGGGTACTGTACATATATTTTGATTCAATAATCCTTATTTATTTGTGTGGATTTTATTTCGTGTTAATAGCAAGTTAAAAATACATGTTCCTAATTAAAAACTATTTTAGAATTATTTAAGACGATAAAATAAGTGTTTATAACAATTCATAGTATTATATTACGATTAAATACCAATATTAAAAACTAACACTAACACTTAAAACATTACTATGATGAAGGAAGCAGTATTATTTTCAGAAATTTGTCATCGGTTCGTGACATAATGATTATAATAGTAATGCACGTATCAATACAAATCTTTCACTAATGAGCAAAACGTTACTAAAATTAATTTGTCATTTTAATTTTATGCATTACTCAAAGACGGAAAAAGTCCAGAACATCCTGCTTCCCTCACACTACTTTCATCGTCAAAAATAAGCTTTAAACGAACTTACTATAATATGAATGAAAGAACTTGTTTAATATACATTATTAATTTTCTTTTGAAGTTAAACTTCTTAACATTAAAATGTGAATTAATTGTAATAACATTAATGAGAAATAGCAAGAAGTTGGTACAAACGATTATGAATCTTTTTCAATTGAAATCAAAGTTTTTAATTACTTCTTGTTCTCTTTAGTGTCATAAATAAAAAGAAAACTACAAGTGAAATCATGGATTATGATAGGAACAATACTTAACAAATACAAAAACGCAATTTTACAATGCTAACTGAACTACTTGTTCTTATGTCAAACAAATGAACAACGTTAAACGTTAAGCTCGTAGATCCTGACTTAAACATGACCATTGTTGGGTTGTTTGACCAAAACAATAAGATGGTGAAAATTGGAAAACTGTAGCAAGCAGTCAAAGTTATTGTTTGTGGCAATTAGGAGCACAAACAAGCAGCTGACGCGTTCCCACTGGAACTCAAATTTTCTTTATTAGGTTTACACTTAGTTTATGTACTCACTACTCTAGATAAAATTGAACACTTTATATATCTAAAATTATTTTAGGAACAGTTACGGAATCATAGAAAAGTGTTTGATTAATTTATCAGAAATGTAACTAAAGCGCATTTTATATTCTAATACAATATTTCTGAATCTAAAATACAATTTGCTGATTAATCACAATTTTTATTTACTCCAAAACTCTTTGGCAAGAGTAATTTTTCATGTAACTGTTTATGAAATGTACTTTAGTTCCAATAAATTAATACCGATTCCTTTTACAAACATTTGTACATTTTTAGGTAGATTTCATAATCATCTCTCTCATTGGATCTACCCTCAGTACTGTAAATGCTGAATATTTGTTCCATTTTCTGAGATCATGGGTCATGGAACCCAAAACTAACATAATCCAAAAGTTTGAGTTTACATGTACAGTACATTATTGTGGGCTTGTGCGTACTACATAAGCAACAAAACTTAAATTGATTTAGTTTAAACTTAGCACAGAGTGATACATTAGCCTTGATACGTTTCGTGCCGTTTGTGTTTGTGCGGAGAATTAACACAACTATGATACATAAAAAAAAAACTAGTTAAGAAACATTAATACTTAATACTTTATTAGCTAAGTTTCAAGATGGCAGCAGTTCAAAATCTTTAAGCATTTTTATATCCCAGTAGGTAACAATAATTTTTGGAATTTTATTACAGCTGTTGAGGAGCAAAGCAAAAAAAAAAAAACGTGTTACAATAATTTTAAAGAAAGATACATTAATGTTTAGTCTTATGTGTTTTAATCAGTGGCGTAGCGAAGGGGGGTCCTGACCCCCCCCCCCCCCCCGAAATTTTTAGACATATTAAAAAATAAAGCATGGAGCAGGAGAAAAAAGGAGAGTTATCATTATTTTTGTCTACAAAAATTAAATTGATTGATATAATTGTTTAAAGTGACTGTTGTTAAAAATATAATTGTCCTTTCGTTAAAATCATAGTGTCAAACGATACTTTTGGGCTCGGCCTTTCGGATAGTGTAGTGTAATCACGATTCACGGTATTTATATAGGGCGCGGTCACGTGACGTCGCAAAGTAACCTGAACCGTAACGGCGAACAGTTTAAATTAGCGACCACTTCATTCAAATTCGTCTTAGGGACGTAAAATGGCTGCTTAGAATTAAGTTACGACGTTGATTTTAGGTGTCATTAAACTGTAGACGTGTATATAATTATCGAAAAAAATATATAAAATCACTTTCGGTTGGAAAATACACTTGAAAAACACTACTGATTAGAACTTCAACTAATTTGGACTTCAGTGATTGAGGTAAACTTGGTGTTTTCCATTGAGTTAGGACGACGATTTTTGTTATCATTAAACTGCACACTGTACCTATATAATTATCGAGAAAAAAATCACTTCCGGTCGGTAAATACCGAAGAAAATCTCTCTACAGATTCAAGTTTTGGATTTCACTGGTTAAGTGGTTGAGGTAAAAGTGGTACTTAGAATTATGTTAGGACGTTGATTTTAGGTATTAATTCGACCTAAAATCAACGTTCTAACATAATTCTAAGTACCACTTTTATCTCAACGACTCAACCAGTGAAATCCAAAATCGTCAAAATCTGAATCAGTAGAGCTTGTCCTCGGTATTTTCCGACCGGAAGTGATTTAATTGTTTTTTTTTCTCGATAATTATATATCTATTAGTCGGTGTTGAATTAATACCTAAAATCACCGTCCTAACATAATTCTAAGTCCCACTTTTACCTCAACCACTCAACCAGTAAAATCCAAAATCGTTAAAACTTGAATCTGTAGAGCTTTTCTTCCGTATTTACCGACCGGAAGTGATTTTTTTCTCGATAATTATATAGGTAGTAGTGTTCAGTTTAATAATAACAAAAAATCGTCGTCCCAACCCAACCAAAAATACCACGTTTACCTCAATAACTGAAGTCCGAAGTAGTTGAAGTTCTAATCATTAGAGTTTTTCAGGTGTATTTTATTTTCGACTGAAAGTGATTTTTTTATATTTTTTCCCGATAATTATATACTCGTCTACAGTGTAATGATAAAAAAAATCGTCATTATAACTCATTTATAAATACCTTAATCAGTGAAATCTAAAGTAGCCGAACTTCTAATCTGTAGAGATTTTCCAGTGCATTTTCCGACCGTTAGTTTGATCTGTACCCAAGCAACGCTCGAAAATTGCCCTCCTTTTCTAAAGGGTTTTCGGCCGCCAGTGGCCCGATGTCCCCGAAGGGGTATTTCATTTTCTCCACAGAATATAGTTGTGTCAATTATAAGCTTGAGTGAAGCTCTGTTTTGTTCTTTTTATTTCTTATCCGTTGAATCCAACATCACTTTGGTGCCTTCTACTAGGCCAGAATCGAACTTCGTAAAGTTTCTGTAGCTATACAAGAAAATTTGTGGTACTAGAGTTGCTGTGAGAGTTGTATTTGCCTATTTCATCTTTCCACTTTCTAAAAGGCGTAGTTACTAAAGCTCCATATTTTTGGTATTTACCAGTGAACTCATTGGCAAATAACACAGAAAACGTCCCCCGGATCCCCCGATTTTGGACCCCCCCCCCGAACAAAATTTCTGGCTACGCCACTGGTTTTAATATAGCAGCTATACAAAATGTAAACTAAAATACATATTGTGGAGATAATGGCGAACATGGCAACTACCATAATTATTTCAATGGATAAAGAATATTGATACGGAGATTTTTTTTATACATGTCTTGGATGTGTTCTTAGTTTTCGACTAATACGAATTTCAAAATGATGGCCGTTCAAATAGGGCCTTGTAAAATTGCAACAAGATTATTTTCTCTCGTAGACACAATACAAAGTTATTTTGTTATATTTCTTAATGTTTCGAGTTAGTGAACATTCAAAGTTTGGAAATGGCCTTCGTAGAGCTACACGAAGTATTTTTTTTATAATGTTAAGGTAATTACCAAGTTTGTATTTACATAATGTTTAGACAAATCGGTAATATTAAACCATGAGGAGTATGCAAACGTTGGATCATTATCAGCCAATTTATACTATAAAACTTATTTTAAATTGTAGTAGACATGAATTCTAATCGATTGCAACCAAACTGTTCGTTTATAAAATCTCGGTAGCAAAAGATGAAAGGTAATTGAAAATGTGGTTTGTGATTTCCAAATACTTTTATAACAGTTAAACTTGTACATAGTTTGCAAGAACAGAACTAAATACACTTTTTATATGGAAATGATAAAATTAACTATGACAAAATAATTATTATCAATTGCCTTTATTAGTATGGACGACGCAACGTTAGATGATGGTCATAATGGTTAATAAGTGTAATTCAGCGGTCTAAGGAAAGATTTCCCCAAGATGGAACATTTGAAAACGTGCGTTTAAGAGGTCATAAACATCAAAGAGGGATTCCAGTAAAGGACTATTTTACAGATCAATTGCTGCTACTTAACATGAGCTGTTTTTTAGCCTTTGTGATGTTGAAATTTAAAGTCCGTACGTTTAAATTATCTGAAGCTATACTGAGGTATACAATTATATTTAAAAGTTAGGCAACTTAATTTTCTATACCTTGTACAAATATACGGTGAATGTATTCTGTCCTCTTCAATACTGTTTGATTATTAAATCTCATACCGTACCCATTTTTAACTTTATTTTATAAATGTAAGTGTATATTTAGGAATTTTAACAAGCAAAATATATTTCAACAAGCGATATAATTGTAAACTTGTAATTTCATCCATGGAAACAAAATAAACAACGGTAACTAAATAACAGCTCGTTCCATGTTTCTCGACAACAGTGACTTGAATAAACAATCACCGACATCACTCAAAACAAGAAAGAGCAAATGAAGTGTCCTCAGTCACGGAAGACAACAGCTAAATTCAATTGTCGAGTGGAAATTTACAAAATGTTTGATTTATCTCTTCAATAATTCAGAAGGGAGTAGAGTGAGGAAACAGATGAGTATAACAACAAAACATCAGAATGACAAATGTTTGTTGCAACTCAGAGGTGGGCTTTGTAATGTTACTGTATGTGATAAACAACTACACACGTACTTTTAATAAAAACATTATTTATGCTGTTTACACCCCTTCAACTGATATAAAATGTGCTGCAAGATTTTGGTACTTCAAGACAAATAAATATTATGTATTGTTGAAAACAGTTTTTCTGTAAATATCTTGTTCTGGTACTCTTTAAAGTAGCTGTATTTGCTCCTGTAGTGGCCTGAGATTCTAGGATATATACGAGGTGTGTTTTCTTGTATGGGTCAACGTATGATGATGGTGAATAAATCTGGTTTCAGGAAAAATTATATAATGAGTGTTGTAACGAATATACCCACTTATATCGATGTCTGACTCGATTAATGTTTTAGAATCTTGTATAAACCTTAATACGCAATATAGCTGAAATACGTGCGTTTTTTCTAATACTGCTTTGAATTAAATAAAAAATAACGAAACGGAAAACACCCACGTTAAATTTTCATAACATGCTTAACCAAGGGCGTTATGTGTAATTATTGTGTGAACTGGAAAATATCCCGAGAATCTCAGAGATTGTTTGTTATATGTAAGAATCATGCCATAATACTAACTCCACGTAGTAATTTCTCTACCTCCCTGCAACTTCCAATCACGAGCTCTTGATGTTGTACAACCTCCATTGGAGGTGTTATCGACAGTTTATAACTACATTATAGGCAATCAGATAGCATGCAATGATCACTGGAAGTAAATAAATACTACCCCAAACCCACTTTTCACTGATCGAATTTTAAAGCTTGTATTGTACCCTCTTACTAGAATCTCCCATTTCTGGATGTTGAGATAACCCAAACCACCCATTGAAATTCTTATTGAGAGAAATCCCAATCCCACAGTTCAATCTGCTCCACGGCTTCAGGCCAGGAATCTTAATTAATACAAAATTTCGAAATATTTACGCCTTTTGAAGTGTTGGCATACATTAAATTATTTCTCTTTGTTCTAGTATTTTGAAATGAAAAAAACTGGGCATTCATTTTATATGTTTTCTTTGTATTTAACTCAAATTTAGTGGTCAGAGTTTAATTTATATTCATTAAACTACATCAACTATAAACACCACACTAGATTTTGATAATACAATAGATTCTTTCCATAAATTAGTATAAACATCATACGGTTAAAGAATTTCCACATCATAGTATTGACCATTTAAAATTCTAGAAGTAGTTTACTTGTATTTATTGATCTTCTAGAGTTTGTTGGCTGTTTTTTCCTAAAGGCTACACATTTGGTTTTGTTTTATAATATACAAGTTCAAAACCAATAGTAAAATAAAACTTGTGAAAAATAATAACTTTTAAGCATATGTTCAAAATTTTTATAGTTTATCCTTAAAAGTAATTCATCTGAATTCAATCCCATTTATGATATTTGATGATAACTGAGGATAAGAAGATTTCAAAAAAACTGAAAATCCTCTTCAGGTCTGAGAAAAGTAACATATCAACAACATAAGGCAAAGGACAATTGAAAGTAATAATTGATAATAAGTCATTTATTCTTACTTTCTGGTCCTAATAAACTAAGACTGTTTATGAAAGGGAAATCCAATGACTGAGAAGCCGTTATAATTAGTAATTCAGCAGGGATGCATACAGAAACCTTTTCTTTGTAAATCAGTTTTAAATATTAAAGTTAGTGTGATAGAAATACCATACAATCGATTGTACATGCCGGCTTAATGATTTAAACGTACATTTAAAAATCAAAATAATTCTTACATTAGTATTAATTTTAGTTCCAATGGATGACGAAAGCAATTAACCTTGTATTAAAGACATTAAGGTGACATAATATATTAATACAATACAAGAATAAACAAGCCACATTTCGATTGGGATTGATTACTTTTCCCAACTAATAGTAACAGCTATGTGTTGTGTTATCCGAAACAATATGTACAAGCTTATAAAAGTGCAAGATTGAAAATACGTATTTTAAACATATGTTTTTACAAATAATAAGTCACTGCTAGGACGTTTCTCTCAACAGTCTTGCAAAGAAACGGTTGACTAAACACTTAAAAATCTGTTTATAGCTTAAGTATCATGATGTATTTTCACAAAAAAGGTTGAAATATATTTTCGAATGTAATTTTTTCGCCATTTATACACCATTTCAGAAGTGTACAATATATTAAATATTAGATTTCTTTAATAAAAGATATTGTATGTTTTTATTGTATTTTTATAATTGTTTATATTTGTGGGTTAATAATGTGAAACACTCAATCCAAAGTTTAACCTAATTAAATGTTACGTATATGTTAATTATGTAATTTGAAGGAACAGACTAGTCCTTGATTTGGTGTCGTAAAAATTATTATATATAAAAGTAAATGTTCTTATAAAGCAATTTTAATAGATTTTATATTAATATAAAACGCCTAAATTGTCTTATAATTTATGGGATTTTAACAACATATATTTATACCTTTTGGGATTAAGCAATTGTTTTGAAATGAGCTACTATGTGACAATATTAAATACAAATACGTAATCTTGCTAAAATATTTCTATTGCACTGTTGGGGGGGGGGAGGGGCAGAATAATTAAACCAGCGCTTCTGGATCTTCTCCCAATTTTTATATTGTAAGAATTCGGGAATTTATGTCTTTCCTTTCCGTGTATCTCAAAATCTTCGCAAGTGATTTTGGGTGAGTACAAAATTTAATTCCGAATTACGTTAAATTATTTTCCTAGCCTATACGTAATTTAGGGGTTTTATTACAATAGGGAATTTCATGCAGTTACGCAAGACTAAATTGCAGCCTTATTAAAGTAATCTAGTAAAAAGACAGACTGTTAGAAGAAAGACAATTTCTAAGTACAATACTTGTTTTTTTCAAATTCAAAATTCAAATTCAAATTACTTTAATTGTATCATATATACAAAAGGGCTAATTTAAGGCTATAAGGTCCTGTATTACAATTAACCATAATATAATTGTACAGTACTTAGGTCAAATAAACTATTACATTTAAAATAAAACAAAATTATATAATAAAGGTCTCTATTTTAGTACACAGGCATCCGTCCTCCAAGACCTATCCCCAACTAACCCATCGCTGACATCGTTTGTAGCAACTTAGATTTTAGTAAGACTGCAAACCGGTTTTTCTGTTTGAACAAAGGATTATTTTTACCTTTGTAATAGTGCAGATTTGAACTCTTTGTAACTAATGTGAGTAATTTTAGACATTAATAAAAACTCACTTTGTAGCAAGTTCCATTTGAATTTTATAAAATAACAAACATAATGGGAACTGGAAAAAATACCACAGTTTGAGTTTAGCAAAAGGTGCACAATAACACTTTGAGAATTATTTTAACCATAAAAATACCTTTATACCGACACGGAGAGTTGATTACAATTTAATCCTTCAAGTGTATGCAAGTTTTTTGGGACCGATAACCCAAATCGTTATAGAGATATGACAACGTGTCAGGAATGAATAATCTTGGAGCATTGGAAAATAATTAATTTAATATCACTTGTAAATGAATAAACATTTTCCAATATTAATTTTATCCTTGCGAGGCCTTTCAGAATCAATGATTCCATCATCAGGTAACTTCAAAAGTAAATTGGAAAATGTGTATTGATTTACCTGTGATATTAAATATGTAAAGAAGTTTGGTTTTTTGGCTACACTGGTTTTTAAATATAGGGTACGAAATATAACATATTTAACATTATTTTAAACTGGACGACATACTTCCCTTTGCATTTGTATTTACTAAGCAGTCAAGTAAGAATAAAAGATAATTTATTCTAATTATATTTATAGTAGTATTGTACACTTTTTCAATAAAGAACGAATGCAACATACTGATACAGTTCTGGTAATGAATAATCGGCTACGCTATACAGACTGATCAATGCACCGGATGTAAACTATTCAAACTATGACCGACACTAGTTTCAGTGTTCCTATTCACTGTTCCATCAATTTGTCGCTTCACTTCAACAATCTGCAGCGAGTTGAGATCCATTAATCATAACCGATCGTTGGTGAACGAGGCGCTAACTCTCAACCCGTTGTATGCATCATTGTCCTCTACGTTTGATTAACTGCAGAAACAATTAATGTAAATAGCCCACATGTTATGTGTTTATTAGTGTCGATGCTTACATTGGCGAACACTCTGGTAGCAAATGAAATTAGGCGTTTTGCTGAGAAAGAGACGAAAAAGTCCAAACATAAAAGAAGCTAAGGCGTACCTTTTCTGATTAAAAATTGCAGATAAAAGTGCAAATACAGTAATAATTTTTGTCGTTCATTTAAAAATTTCACACCAGATTTATAATTACATTTTTTAATTACGTATATTAAGTAATATTAAAGATTTATATAATTTGAAAGTACTTCTTTTTTTAATTCTATACAATTTAGGTAAATGACATAAACTGATTTTCTTTAAATTGTCTCAAATGTAAAGTACGTAATTAACTTTATCTAATTTAAATTTAAGCCAATTTTTTAAAGTTTTTAACGGTTACAGCACACAACTAATAGACAACATACTTCATAAATCAATCAAATAAAAAGTAAGAAAATCTAGAACAACATTACTACGCCTTCTAGATAATAAACAAGAATTCATCTGTACAACATGCAGTAACATTTCAAATCTATTACAGAAATGTTTTAAAAAACATAAAAACAAATACGTCACTTATAAAACAAACAAAAAATTATCACAAATATTAGGACATCCCAAGAACAAAACCACATTCGAAAACAAATCAGGAATTTATGAAATTAAATGCAACGACTGGCCATACAAAAAGGAACACTCAGACAGGATTCAAAGAACACTTTGCACATATGAAATATGGAAGAAATGAAAACTCTGCTATTTTGAATCACTTTATTCAATCTGGATACACCATCTCCAATACAAAATTACGATTATTGAAAGAAGTTACTAACACAATACACTTAAATGCTTGGGAAACATTTTACACTAACACAAATCAAGTAAAACTTATCAATAATGAAGACGGACTAATTCAAAATTTAATTCTACTCTCATATCAATTTATAAGAAAATTAAAATGTAACTCTGTTTAAATATTTTATACTGGCGAATCATATATCTAAATCTGTTACCATATGTTATTATAATATATATTATTTAGAAAAATGTAAACATTTTATACTTAGTGAAGTGCTTGGTGATGAAATCATTGATTCCGAAAGACGACCTTACACAAAAACGATAGTTATATTTGAACATATTTATTCATTTATACCAGTGATAGCAAAATACATCAATAAATCTTATTGTAATAGCGTGAATCACACGTTGTCTATTGTTGAAAGTTTACCTTATACATAATTTTACTAATATAGAAACAATCATATAATATTGTACTATTGCTATTTTTTACAATTTAATTATAAGTAAATCAATCCCTCATATTGTCCAATGCCATACAACTAACAAATAGGTACACTTACAATAATCAAAATAGGATTTTGGGATTCCATACTCGTAACTTAAAAATCTGGTTCCTTAGGTAGGGTAAAGGTTTTTGTAGAACTCTTTAGGGGACGCTGGTGCAAACTGTGTACTTGAGCTAAAGGCGCTAGATCAAATAAAAGCGCAATATAAGACGATAAAAAACGGAGGATTTGGCCAGAGTAGCAGCAAAGAACTAAGAAGATGGAACACATAGAATAAGAAGCACAGCTTTATATGACTGGAATTGAAGCGGTTGTATGAATGAAAGAATATTACCTCTTTTGGCTGAATTTCACAATAACTTCTAATTTCAACTTCAGGTAAATTTATTTTAAACGAGTGTTCAACAAATTTTCTACATTGGTTTTAATTTTTAAATTATATGGATTTAATGTAATAAGAAAAATAAAAAGGCGTTTTTAATATTGAGTAGATTGTCAGACGGTAGGCAATAATATTGAAATGTTGTCCTTTGGCAAGTCTGCTCTTATTACTTGATGATAGGAGTTTTATTCTAAATCAAGCCTTTGCTGTACCGGTTCTTTTTGCAACATCTCAAAAGCTGATGACAAGATATGATCTACTTATTAATAAAAGACACCCATCCTAAGTCCTAAAAATAGTAAAATTTTATTAATAACAAATTATTAAATAATACGTTATTTAGTTATAGAAATAATAATTATTATATTTTGAAATATTTTGCTTATAAATTAAGTAAAATCAAATTATTCATGAAGTAGAGTAAAAACTATACACTATAATGATAGTAGCAGAATACTTGTAAATAAGAATAAATGTGAGGATAATTCTAGAAAACATTATAATTACTTTTGGCGGTGAAGTTAGAATTTCATTAATCTTAAATTTGAAATATTTTTAACAAGAATTCACACAATTGAAAGTTTTCTTGATTTTATTCATTGAGGTCAAAAAGATCTCCTCCGATTCATTAATACAATATTACTTTCATAAATTAAAATCTTCATAAGTAGATTACAAATTCTCTCATTGTAAAATATTTTTTCAATGATAAAATGAAACAGTGATCAGTAATAAATTATTATTTATTAAGATACTGTTTTGTTAAAATAATGTCTATAAAATGAAGCGAAACGGCATGTAACTGAGGTAGAAGATGATTTGTTTCTAGACGAACAATCCCATTCTGTTACATAAGTTTGAGTTGTCCTTGCTGCGCGATTCCATAAGAATTATTACAGACAAATATGTGGTTCAAACATATATTGTTGCTATTTCATTCAGTCTTGCTCTTTTTTATTATCAGGTGTCTTATAATACGTTTGTTTAACACGTATGAAGAATTAATTTAATTTATTCCAGCATTGAAGTTTTTATGGCTCTACCATTAATTTTGAACTATAATCTTACAAAGTAATATTGTGAGAAAGTAATAGAGTTTTTTTTAGCTGCACACTGATTAATAAAACGTATTTTTGAACTTTCTATTACTAACGTATCAGTGTTCTCATAAATAATGTCAAAAATTGTTAGAAAAAGTTAAATCAACTCAAAAGTGGCAGGTTTGAGATGTATTTATATAATACCGTAAAGTAAGAGTGGGAAATTACTTAGCATTAATATGAGTTATGCTGCGAAGGCCATGATCTATAAAGTCATAGACATTGATTATGAGTAGAACTGAAGTTTATGGCTCATTCATGTTTAAATTTTCCTGCCTTCCGAAGGCAAAATGCATGGCAATATAAAAGTGAAATTTTGATTGAATAGAACCGAGCATGTTTCATTTGTTTCGAAGAATTACTCACGTGATATAGCCTTGGTTGGTCAAACAGCATTTAATCATACTTGTGACGAGCTGGTTGAGGCTTTATCCAGATGATCATTTGCTCATTGTACAGGAGTAGTTGTTGAGTTTGATGAAATATATGTCATAATCCTAACATGACCAGTAAAAGATATCTATGTTTTATTGGTTCTCTGATGGCAAATGAAGTTTTGTGAGTGGTGTGTGACATCTGATACTGTAAGTGGGAAGCACAATACTGTTATTAAACTAGATGCCTCCCTTTAGTGCGTGATCGCTTGGTATGAAATTCGGTCATCTGAGAACGTCAAGTTATTGGCGCGTTTGGACCTGATATATTGGACGCATTAGAGGTTTTTTATCCAGCCGACGAACTGCAGTAGGCTGAATAATAAGACTACTAAGCTGCAGGGGCTGCTCGTAGTTAGTCAGCACTTACATATACTCATATACATTGTCATGTCCGTGTGTATTAACCAGGCATCTTTAAAGTGTGTACCGGTGCACATCGTGCTAATAGATTCCTTTTATATTTCATGTTATTTGTACTTTTTTGATGCTACCGTATATTCATAGTAACATAAAAATCACATTTGGAAGTAATGTGTCCAACATTTATATCGTAATATTAACCTTAACTATTTAACAATTTGACTAATTTGGTATTTAGCGAAATAAACATCTTCGCGATCACTTGAAATTGAAAATACTGTGTGACGATGATATTTAAATATTTAATATTTTCTACTTTTTAGAGGAATTCTCTTTATACAGTGCATAGAACTGAAACGCGATCGGATGTTCAATAAAAATAACGTGACCTACTATATCTTTTCTAACAGAATATAAGAGGAGAAAGCACGTGATAAATTTCAATAGCCACATTGTGCAAACAGAACTTTTGGTTGAGTCTGATTAGAATCGGTAAACTTATGACTTACAGTAGTTATAATTTGATACTAAAGGTCACAAACCACACTGCGGAACCTTTATTGAGTATAACTGTCATTCGATAAGCGAAATGATGACTACACCTATCGCCTTCCTTTGTGATTCTGTGTGAAATATTCGTAAGCCAGCTCAGAGAATGAAACCTCGCTTATCGACTTTGTTACAATATTTGAAAAATTTACAATGCTACACTTATTTATAAAGTAATACTTTTATACATAGCTTTCCAGGAAAATCGTAGTCTAATGTATTTAAAATATCAGCGTCAATTTACACGTCATATAAAAATTAAAAAAATGTTTAGTGCTTGAATTCTAATTTGGCTTTTACATACGATGGATTTAGAGCCTACATGAACAGTAGGACTAGGATCTCAACAGGACTAGGAAGAGCAACAGAAATACCCACCATTTTTGGATACAGCTAGGTAATCCAATAGTCACTCTCAATTGTTCCACACACATAAAAGTCACGAAAAACAGTCGAATTAAAATCGGCAATTTCGCATTCCAGCCAATAAGCACAAATATCAGTTTTGTTGTTGTTGTTTATTAACTCAGAAGAGGTTCAGTTTACTTACCCTTATGGAGAAAGCGTAAAAAACTTGGTAGGTGATTGTCTGTACAAGATTTCTGGAGAAAAATATTTTAATACTTAACTCACTCTCATTGAAATATGTGAAAAAACACAATTTAACTTACAAACGACAATGAACGACTTTTTCAAATTTGCAACTCTACGATGAAAGCACCTTGACTAATTAATCTGTACTAGTTATAAAGAGCAAAAGATATTTGAAACACAAAGGTTTACAAGTAATATAAATAAAAATCAAGTTTAAAATTAACCTTTAATAGTCAAACTTAAATATAAATTGTTGACAGCTTTTGATCTATTTAAAGAAAAAAATAAAACATGCAATATTCAAACTCTCAGACATGACCAAATAGACTTTTTATAATTGAAATTCTAAATTCCTGTAGTAGTTTTACATAATAATAAATGAATGATAGGACTTTTTTAGATCATGTCATAATACAATTATCTCTATCTGCTTTGAGATCTCAGCAAAATTCAATCATTATTTATTACATTCATTGAATAAAAAAATAGTTTTGTTCGTATTTGTTATTATATGTTGATACTAAAAAATTATAAATAAACGGTTCTGATATGTTTTTAGAACTGAGCCGATTAACCAGATTGTTAGTTGTACTCATTTGGGTACTTCTCTGATTGAATTATTGACGAAATATTAATTACTTTATTTATTATATTCTTATTATAAATATTTGGGTTATATGTGTAATAAAAGATAAAATGTATCATTACCAGACATTATAACATTGTAAGTCCTGGTGACAAATAATAAAACATAGAGTGAATGGGCAAGCGGAGTAGTGGCGACAATAACATAAGATGATACTAGTAATGACAGTAGATGAGCACGAGTCCTGATGAGAAGAGTTCGCTTGCAATGACAGTAGATGAGCACGAGTCCTGATGAGAAGAGTTCGCTTGCAATGACAGTAGATGCGCACGAGTCCTTATGAGGAGAGTTCGCTTGCAATGACAGTAGATGAGCACGAGTCCTGATGAGGAGAGTTCGCTTGCAATGACAGTAGATGAGCACGAGTCCTGATGAGAAGAGTTCGCTTGCAATGACAGTAGATGAGCACGAGTCCTGATGAGAAGAGTTCGCTTGCAATGACAGTAGATGAGCACGAATCCTGATGAGAAGAGTTCGCTTAATTTACTGGTCATAGTAATGGGATAGTAGAATAATTTATGCAAACACACATCATAACATTACAAGTAATAGTGAAAAATAATACAACATAGGATAGTAAGATGACTAGCGGATACAATCCCAAAAGATAATACTAGTAATGGCGGCAGCTGAGTATGAGTTCTAGTAATGATCATTGGCGTACTTTAATGCTCGTAGTAATGATATAGTAGAATAGTGTAATCATTTAGTACTACTTTATCAGATAGTTTACTCAGAATTCAAATATAAGTTTATTTTAACACGTAGACTGTGACAGAAGCCATACAGCGCAGACCTACTCACGGTATTTGTTTTCACTCAGTAAAGAGGCGGCAAAACGTAATTTTAAATTTAAACAGTTCAATTTTTGAATTCTAAATAGTTGTACATATTAACGATTTACACACACCCACACAAACATATTTCCATGAATAAAGTGATTTTGAACTTGAATTGAACACATACACACACAAACACACACACACACACACACACACACACACACACACACACACGCAAAAACATATGGCCATTACTTATACATACAATACAATTCGTAAAAAAGATAGAACAATTGTGTGCACTAAGGAAGGCGAATTATGGAAATATTGCTAATCGTGAAATGTATTTCGCACTGTCCAACCGGACCTATACGTGAAATATAAATAAATATTATAGCCCTTTTTTGTTTATGTTTATTGGTTACATGTGACAATTTAACGCTATCCTCTAATGTTACTAGAGTTGCAAACATTGTTGACTTCAAACCTGATGAATAATAAAGCGGTACTATACTACCAGGGCATTGATTGCCAGACAGACAGAACATACAGGTTCTTACTAATGTATTATTTTTAAAGTTTGGCTGTTACTAAGATTAAATGAAAGTCCGCAAACTTCTTTGCAGCATGCAGATTAAATGACACACCTTGAACATTGATTTCCAGGAATCTGATACTTTGGCTTAAGCTCTCCATCGCGATAAACTTTTGATAAGTACATCTTGGTCAGATTTGTCACCTGTCTCTAATTTATTTTGTTCGTATGTTTCCATCTTTCTTGTGTAATTTAAATAAATGAAAACGTTTCCTCTTTGGAAGTTTACGTAGAAAACGCCTCTTGTTTTATAATTATAAGTTGTATGATATTTGATGAGGTTGAAGTAATAAATTATATGATCGAAATAAAATTATGTGAGGATTAATTAATTTTGGTACTAATATTGTTAGAGGAACATTGTTTATTAATGAAGTTCAATTAAAGTCAACAATGTAGAGTTTTAATTTTAAAATGTACATTGAATGTTTTCAATTATCTTTATGGATATTAAATTATGTCTTTATTCCTCATGCTCATTTGGTGTATATATATATATATATATATATATATATATATATATATATATATATATATATATATATAAGTAGATATGAATATGGCGGTTCTGGCGCACTTTTGGGACAGACAGAAAATCAATGTAAAATACTGTCCATTGAACCATAAACAAATCTAATAAAATCTAACAGGAAAGCACGAATGTTAAATAACCGAATCTTTAGCTGTTTTACTGTTCAATGTTTGCTTCTACATTTATAAGCTGTTTTAATGAAAAAATCAAAAAATCTTAATAAAAAATCTTTATTCTACAAAGTTAATTGTAACACAGTCTTTATCTTTTATAGTCTTCTTTCCAGTAACAATCAAGTGTAATTTTTCATTTTTGTTTAATTCTTTAATCTTTTTCTCATCCAAAACAGTCAAAAATCTGTTCGGCAAGTGTACTTTACAATCTTCCAACTCGGCAATTATTGTAAACCCGAATTTATCTTTCATTTTCTCCAAATTCAAGATTCTATGTTTCTTCCTTTCTTCCAATTCATTTAACTTCTTATACTCTTTAAACTTACATTCTCCAATATCATTTAACTCTTTCAAGAACTCCATTTAAATAGAAAAAATTTAAAGACGGAAAAAATGAAATTTGCTAACAATCACTCGAGAAGTCGAGGGAATTGCCAACATCTTCATTGTTTGACGAGGTTCTTCATTTACTTTCTCCAAATGTACTATAAAATCATAGAGGATTTCTGGCTTAAAATCGTAGACAAATTCAACATCCAGATAATGAAAAAATACAGGTAATATCTTCTCATAATAAACATGTGTATCGATACCTACAAACCTAATGTATTCTTTGAAAAGGAAAATAATTTTGTCAATGGTTCCAAGAGATAAGTAAAAATTTTTATTCTGTTTTCTAAATTCTGTAACAAATTTTGTTTGTTTTTCACCTCCGTATTGTAATTTTGTAAGCAGATTATTCAAATGTGTTAGTTTATTTCGAAATTTCCTAGGTTTAGGTCTTTCGTACAAAATTAAATTACAATCTCTACAAACTAAATATCTTTTATCGATAATTTCTCCTCTATTAGAACACTTGTAACAGTTGGCATTATACTCTTCCATTTAAACAGAAAGATTTTTTGTTTAAATGGAGATTATGGAACTAACTCTGCCGAGATATAAATTTTTCAGCGCAAATGTTTGTGTTTACATTTCTACAACAGAGATAAATAGAAATAATTTCATTCTATTGTACAACTATTTAGGATATTTTGTCTATGATTACAAAGATTATTCCGGAAGAAATCGAGATTTTTCATCAGCGAAAGAGTATATTTTTGAAGTTTTAGAAGGAATGAAAGAGAATAATATGAATTTAGCAAATTATTTTTCTTAAATAAAAAATCTATTCTACTAAATAGTCATCAAACAACATGAACTCTCCAAAATCACTTCAGTTTCTAGCATTTAAAGAACTTACCACAGGAAATAGTTATAAAGACTTCTTTGAATTACCTAAATATGTTAAACAAATGTTGATATTTTCCTTAAGTGAAAACGAATCCTTAAATGAAAACGAATTCAGAGAACTTTTAAGTACTAAAAAGTGTTCAATGCAATTTATTACAGACAACTTAGATAGTATAAATATGTTAAATGTAATAGGAGATTTTAAATTAAATAATAGAAAAATAAGAAAAATATTCCGATTTTTTACAAAATAAACTAAAACACCAACAATCTGACATTTTTCATCGCTTTTATGCTAAATTTCATTGCTTATTTGTTGAAATGTTGAGAAGACAATATCCATACTGGACAAGAAATATGCATACAGCTAGTTTTTTAACAAGTCTTTGTAAACAACAAGATTTATCAAAGGAATTTATAAGAGATCACGCTTTTGTTGTAGATTGGGATAAATTATATGGAAAAAACATTTACGAAACAGATATATTGTGTGTGTGTGGTTCTGACGAAGAAAAGAGAAACGTTTGCTATTCAGCAATTCATTACGATATAATGAAAGACATACAAAATGAATGATTGTGTCTCTGGTGTAGTGTTGTTAGTGTGCGTGTTTGCGCTATGGGAATCACATCACATTCAACTTCTACGGTGTCTATTGTTTAGAGACTTGGCCCTGCACTGCTACTGTCCAACCAAGTTAATGGCTAGGAGCTGTAATTCGGGTCTTAGACTCTGGAATTTTTTTGTTCCCAAGTCTCATTTTTCTTTGGTAACTACTGTGTAGAAGTTGATGGAGAGATACAATTAGGGAATTTGTGTCGGGTGTTTTGTAAGTGTAATGTTGTATTAATGAATGATGTGAATGATGAATGTAATGAACGAATTAAGGAAGAGAAGGAATTAAGGAATGAAGTGGAAAGGTGAGGAAGCAAATGGCGCGCCAACCACAGTTGTCATTACTCGGCTTGTTCTATAGTCATTACACTATGGCCACTCGTGTAAAGACTTGTCCCCAACCACTGAACGACAACCATGTCTTCCTCAATAAAAAGCGCGCCTGAAGCTCTGGGATTTGAACCCAGAACCTCAGGCTTTGAAGGCAAGCGTCTTACCAACTGAGCTACGGAGAGTCTCGAAAGATATAAGCTATATCTCTGCTATATAAGTTGTTCAATTAGGATTGCTAGTTTACAAATTTATTAATAATTTTATATTTCAAAAACCACTCAACCGATTTTAATGAAATTTGGTACACATATAGTAAATACTTAACTCTTTCGACTTAACTTATCCATAAGGGTGAAATCATCCCCTATTTCCTAATATTCATAAAAAAATAAAAAAAATTATCAGAAAAATCTGAAACTTCAAAAACAAGCGAGTTCAACTTAAAATTTCATGAAAATAACAAAATTTTCAAAAACTACCCCAATCATCCCTTATCTTAAAACTCTTATATCTCGAGAACTATTGGAGCTTTTTTGCTGAAATTTGGTATATAGGATCAGTAAATATTAAAGTATTTTTTAAAATCATAACTTCCGGTCCAACCCTTAAGATGACCTTGGAATAGTTTTTTGTTAATATCATCCCCATTTTTTAAGATATTCTTTTGAAATTAAAAATGAATACTTATATCAATGTCTTTAACAATTCTGTAAAGTTTTAAAATTATCCGATGAATAATAGTGAAAATAACGTGATTTTTACTGAATTTCTCTAATATCGTTTCTTAATCACATCATAGGCTAAAAATTTCTCAGAGACAACAACAACATAACAAATCGCGTTTGTAACAGCTTTTTGAAAATCCATATTGATAATTATATCGTTCTTTGAACCAGAAATATTTGTCAAACTCTTTGTTGTATCAATGACATAAATAGGTCTATTCGCTAAAAATTCTTTAGGATTGTAATACATTTCCTTATTATTACAGTAAACTTTCTTAAAATCTTGATACATCTGATACATGATTCTGAAAAGACCTCCGGAAATGTTTAAATTTTGTAATTCATCTGGATAATAAGAACCGTTCAATTTTACTCTGATATTTTTTACATCCAAACTATCAAACTTTGAAGGATTTTTTTCTTGATTATTCTGTCTACCTGTTTGAAAACCAATGATAACGAACTTGGGATTGAAGATATTTCTATAAATATTTGTAATATCGAACGAATAAGTTGTTCCGGAAATACCTTTTTGTTCAATACATTGCCAATCTAGAAAATTAAACATAATGTTTTGACTTTTTGTAATTTCATCAATCAACCTAATTTTACTCGTGGTTTTATAATCAATCATTGGAACTCTAATAAAAAAATCTGTAATTGTTATTTTTCCATCAACAGGCATAACATTTCCAGTTGCAGTCTTCAGAATCACATCATCGTCTTCTGCTCTTATAAAACTTAGATAAAATCCTCCTTTATAGATCGGAATAGTAACATTTTCAAAAAATCCTAATCCAAAATGAGATAAATTTCCAGCTGCTTCAAAAACACCAAATTTAAAATCTGATTCAAAGCCATTAGAAGTTTGAGAAATAACATCACTTTTTGAATACGAAATAGTTCCTTTAATTGTGCTTAATTGGCCACAGTTTTCGACTTCTTCTATCAATTTATTGTGTTTTCTTACTTCAATCTTAGAAAATAAAAACGGTATAAAATTATCGATTAATATAACATTATCAGTTCCAAGATATGCTTGACCATCTTGTTTTGTTAAAGTTCCAGAAATATAAAACTGGAAGTTAGACGAGCAAAAGTTATCTCCAAAATCAATATTAAACTCAGTTCTTTTATTCGGTTCATTCAAATGTTGTTTACTAATTGGATAGAAATTTTTAAACTCCGCCCTTTCAATATCACTAGCATATTTTCTGTAGTCCGCCATTTAATAAGAGAAATTTTAAAACATCGTGTATCATTTTTTCATCGATCTAATGTACGTTTTTATAAGAAAAGATATAAATTTTAGTAAAATAATTAAAAAGATTAGAGTCATTTTTTAATGATCTACTTCGTCATATTCAGGATTCTCTTCCTTAAATTTTGCGATCTCGGTCACATATTTCAATAAAATTTGCACAGGATAGTAACCGCTATCTATAATATTGTTCCAATCAACTGTATCTTTATTTTCATCCAAAAACTTTATACTCAAGTGTTGATAGAGACAAAGAACAGACATATGATCTTTTAATTGATAATGTATATTTTCTTGAATGAAACTCTGATGATAAAGTTTGATATTTAGCAATGTTTATACCAATTCAATTTGTTTACGTATAATCTCATCATATCTTCGGATAATTCATATTTTTGAGAAATATCATCCCAATGTTCTTTTTTCAAATCTCTTTCGTGTTGCATGATAAAAAGATCGAAAGCACTGTAATGTCCCGCCATCTCTATTTATTAGGAAAAAATTTCAAAATCAAGTTTTTATAAATTGACTCTTTTTTGAGTTACATTCAGCACATTTTCCCGAAATTCTTTTAACTCCATTGATATTTGCATAGTATTTTATATCATTTGTTTCAGTTTTTCCCTTACACCTCACACAATATATGAGCGCCATTTATTTAGGGAAAATTTATCGTGCATAAAAACCCTACGCGAATACCTATTTCAGTAAGATCTTCCTCCATATTATTAAGTTTTTTTTCTAATTTTTGAAATTTGACAGCATAAGAATCATTGTATTCAACAAATTTATGACCAATATTCTCAAAAGTTTTCGTAGCATCTAAACTAAACTTATCAAAAGACTCTTTAAAATTAGTAAGTTTTTCATTAATTTCACCAACATCGTCTACTGATCTTCTATTTCTGGCTTCTAACTTGTCATAGACTTCTGTTGTAAAATCTTTAACATGCTGTTTATGATTCTCATAATTTTGTTTTAGTTCATTAAACATTTTAATAGGATCTTCTAATTGAATCATTACAACAACATCAAATGGATTAATTCCTTTACTAACACCGCTAATTCTTTTTCCTTTAAAATCTAAGGCATTTTTAACATTCGGATCATGTAAATCAACAATATCGATGTTTTTCTGATAATTTTAGAGGTTTTAAAATTTGTTCTTTAACAACAACATTCATGTTTGTCAATACCAGGTCGAACACCGACAATTCTTTTCTTATTAGCCAAACTAACATAATTCTTTTCAACTTTGATCGCTTCAGTAATTTCATCAGCTTTTTCGATGTGAGACATTAAATTGGTAAATAATTTTTTTTACACCATCATCAACTTCTTTTTCCAATGTTTTTATTTTATCAGCAACTTCATTTGAACTCATGAAATTTGCAAGTTTGTTATCATATTCTGCTTTAAAATCTTCAATCTCGACAGCAAAACATATCTGAATCTGGAAGGTTTTGTAATACATTTTCTAACTTGTTATCAAACTCATTTCTCAAACTATCAAAATTCAAACTATTATCTACATTTTGAATAATTTGTGTACCAAATACGTCAAAAATATTTTGTGAATCCATATTTATTAAGCAATAATTTGTTAACAACTTCTTTAAAATCTTTACCATTACTCAGTTCATTCAAAACAAAAACACATAAATGACCACAAATTGGGGGATCTTTATAGTCTTGAATCTGAGAATCATTGTAGTAGACGCTTGATTTTTTCAAATATTTAATCAATTCTATAGGTGGTTTGTCCTCAATCCATACGAATCAAAATAACATGCATTCTTATCATTTTTATAATAACAAATCCAATGCGTTCCACTTCCCATAATCGAGTCTAAATTCACAATTCCACATTCAAATTTTCTTAACTTTTTCAGGTAATGTATCTCTCATGAAGATTCCTCTAAAATGTTTAATATTTTTGCAGATTTCTTCCAATTCCCCGAATGTTAAAGGTTTAAATTTTTTTTTCAATGTTTGATTTCACGTAATTCAAAGTTTTTTCATCTAATCCAGATCCTGTAACATCTTCCAACTCTTTATCTAACCAATTTAAAATGTTTCGAACAATAGGAATCACATCTTTTTTAACGATTGGAGCAGCTTTACGAACATAAGGAACAACATTTTTTAACAACTGGAATATTTTCTCCTCCAAAATCTAATAAATCTTTCAAAAGTCCACCATTTTTGAGTTCTTTCAACTGATTATAAGAAAATTCTATTCTGGTTCCTTTATTGTTTTTCTTATGTTTTTCGAGTTTATTGTATTGTCTATTTGTTAAAAATATCTTATCTTCGCCATTTTTTAGTTGATCTATTTTAAATTGAATACTAACGGGTATTTTCTTCTTAAAAGCGGATTTTATTTTTTCTTTCTGATTTTTGCTGAAGTTTACGTTCACCTCCATTTATATAGTTAAAATTTCAAGTTCTCTTCGATTCCCATTCCTAGTTTTCTCTTCAAAAACATTGCTCCAGCTGTTGGAAGCGCAACAAATCTTTCACCTAAACTAGCATCTTTTGATAAAAATCTATCCATTGCCTTATCTTGCAAAACTTTATCTGCGATATGTCTGGAATTTGTGTCTCTATGTTTTGCATAAAAAATATCGTGTTCCATAGCAGCTTGATCTAATTTATTTATACCAGGATCTCCTCTTTTTAGTCTTTTTTCGAGTTTTGTGCCAGGCCCCAGATACTGATAAGTTGGTACGTGTAATTCAAAAGGTAAATTGTTGATAAAATCATTCAAAAGTCCACTACCCTCAATCATAGATGAACTTATTGCCGGCAAAACTCGTTTTTAAATATTTAATTCCATCAGGTTTTTCAATCATTTCATCAAGTTTGTTCGAAATAAAATCTTTAATCGCTTTCTTTTCGTTCAAAAAATTGTTGTTTCCAGCCTTTTCTTGAGCATAAATATAATTAATAATTCCATCGAGTTTTGTCAAATCGTCGATATATCTGTATTCAATCTTATTATCACTGTATTTTCTCACACCTGATCCTTCGATTCGTTTTTCCCAAATTGGTTTAATCAAATTGAGATATTTTTTACCTTTACTTGACTTTGGTTTCTTAGTTGATGGATCATTATTTTTGTAAATTGAATCAGATTTCCATAAAATTTCAGTATACTTTTTCAAGTCTTCTTCAGAATATAAACCGTCTTTTGGAACATCAGTGCCTGTTAATAATCTCCATAAACCCTGAGTTCCTTCATATGTTTTTTCATTAATAATGATATCATTATGCTCAAAATTCACGGGCAAATTTCCAATCATAAAACTTTTCTTTTTTCTGTCCCAATACAAACCAAATTTATCATCCTTTGCTCTAGGAAGAAATTTTTTACCAATTTCACCAATTATTATATCCGTTGTTCCAGGACTTATTGGTTCAACTATGGTAGAGTCTTCAATGATTCGAGGTCTAAATGGTGTTGACGATGGTAATTTTGGCAATTCAAACTCAGATTCTGGTATCGAAATATCGGCAAATTGTCGTACAACTGGAACCAAATTCATCAAATTTTGATTATCGCTTAAAACGTTTTCAATTTTACCTTCAACATTTTTTAATTGCAGAAGTTACAGGTTGATTAATTTTTTGAATAAATTCTTGTTCTTTTTCATCAATTCGAATCTGTTCTTTAAATTCTTTGATTAATTTCTTTTCGATTTGATCAAGTTTTTTCGCCTCTTCAGAAGTTACGTTCGCCATTTATTTAGGAAAATTTTAAACGTGGAACGTGGAAACGTGAACACGAAACGTGAACGTGGAACGTAAAAACGTGAACGTGGAACGTAAAAAACGTGAACGTGGAACGTAAAACGTGAACGTGGAACGTAAAACGTGAACGAGAACGTGAACACGAAACGTGGAACGTGAACACGAAACGTGAAACGTGAAACACGAACGTGAAACACGAACGTAAAACATGAACGTGAAACGTAAACACGAACGTGAAACACGAACGTGAAACGTAAACACGAACGTGAAACATGAACGTGAAACACGAACGTGAAACACGAACGTAAAACATGAACGTGAAACGTAAACACGAACGTGAAACATGAACACGAAACGTGGAACGTAAAACGTGAACGTGAAACTTAAAACGTGAACGTGGAACGTAAAAACGAGAACACGAAACGTAAACGTGAACGTAAAAACATGAAAACAACTAGGTTATCACACGTTTATATTGGAAAATTTATTCAAATATTTGCCATTTTTAGGCTTCAAAGTTAGATTAATAGTTAAAAATCCGTAGTCTTCCTTCCAAATTTTATCACATAACTCATTAAAGTGGTTAAAACTCATATCAGATTCCCACATAATTGTTATAAATCTTTCTCGAATAGTGATCGTCTTGCTTAAAAAACACACAACATATTCAAATTATTTCTAATAACTTGTTTATCAACCTTTGAAAAGCATTGAGAAAGATAGATACAAGATATGTTTTTGTGACGAGACATTACGAAATATTCCTTAATAACGTCCTGATTTTCCAAAATACAATCATCAAAAACGATTAACGAATTGGGTTTACATTCGCTTAACGGAACTATGTCCTCAGAAGCATTATAAAAAATATGATATTTTCTTACTTAAGTTCTTCTCAATATTTTCAAATCTTTCTTGTAATTTTTTATAGGCGTCTTGTTCTAAAGATTTACTAAAGACGTACAAATTGGAATAAGGAATCAACCTATTGTAGATGAAATTCAATAATAAAGTTGTTTTTCCACATCCACTTGAACCAACAATTAACAATCTGATTGGTTGATCTTTCTTATTTTCTTCAAACGTTTGAAGTTTTATCTGATCTTTTTGCTTTAAAAATTTCTCCATTTAAATAGAAGATTTTCATCTTGAAGCAACGCTTGCGAAAATGAAGCTGTTCAAGTTGACTTCAGAAAGCTCTAAATTAGTTTTAAACTTGGAACATCCTATACACTTAGAGGAAGAATCAAATTATTTTATCGGTTTAAGCGGTTTTTATTCTGACAATTTTGTAATAAATATTAGTGAAAGTTCTCCTTATTGTATAGGATTTAGTGAGAAGAACGTAACAAAATATTATGGTTTAAACAAAGGATATTATACTTTCGATCAAATAAAAAATTCCCTTAAAAATTATCTGAAAACATTCAAACAATCAGATAAATCTTTAAACTTTGACGAAAACAAGTTTGAAATGCAAAAAAATTATCTCTCTAATAAAATTCAAATAAAATCACCAGTAAGAATAATGTTTTCAGCAATTATTGTAGATTTGTTAGGGTTTGTTCAAGAAACTATTGAGCCAAATCAGGTATATTTAGGAAATAAAACGCCAAAATTTAGACCTTTCGATGTAATTGAAGTGCACTGCAATCTCGTTGAACCTAGTTTTGAAAATCATACCGAACATTTACACAAAGAATCTGAAATTTTGTACACTTTTTTCCCAAATGTTGCTTATGGATCAAAAATCAGTGAAAAAACCGAATGAAAATCGATTATATTCCAATTAGAAAAAAATATTAAAAGAATTCAAAAAATCGTTCTAACTATACAAGACTCTGAGGGAAATTTAATAAATAATGAGAGTAAAACAACAATATATTTAAGATTGTCGAAAGAATGATGAATCAAGGGGGGGAACGAATCGTTCTTACCTTCAAACTTTCAAAAACGAGTTGATAATGATGATAAATACCAATACTTTTATCTAAAAGATAAGGTAGCCCTCGAGGGCCACCTCACAAATATTCACAAAAAAATACGAATAAAGACAATGTTAAAGAAAAATACAAAAAAAGCTTTGAAAACATAGATTCTGACAAGGGTATCGAATCGCGACTCTTACAAAAATTACATCCAGACACTATTTTCATCAATGAATTTGGCCTTTATTCTCTAAATAAAAATTACTAGTTAAATTTCTTTTCTATCTAAATGGAGTCACTTGTAGGCCTACTCAATAATCAACTCAAATTCAATAACACAAATATCTTAACGATTGTAGACGAAAAACAATGTGATCTGGTTTAAAGCGAAAGATGTTGCAGAAATTTTAGAATATGAAAAACACTAGACAAGCAATCATACTAAACGTTGATGATGATGATAAATCAATGTTTAAAGACATAAATCAAGGGGGGTCTATTGAATAGACTACCTTTAAACTTTCAAAATAACACTGTTTTCGTTAATGAATCTGGACTTTATTCTTTAATTTTGAGATCTAATAAGCCAGAATCGAAATTGTTTAAAAAGTGGGTTACAAAAGAAGTTTTGCCAAGTATTCGTAAATTTGGTGAGTACAAACTTGAAAACAAGATTAAATATTTAGAGGACAAAGTTAAACACTTGCAAATTAAAGATGAAATCAAAACGGAAATAATTGCAAAACAAAGTGTAAAAATTGACTTAATGAAACCAGATCTTGTTTGTAAAGATTTTGATAAGAAAAAACACCATGTTTTTTGTGTTAATTAAGAAGAATCACATGTGGGAATATCCTTATTACGTTATCAGAGCTCAAAAGAGAGAAATACCGAAAAGATTGAAAGAACTTGAAATTGATTACCCAGAAATGGAAATTTTATTAAGACAAGGAGATCCAAAATAGTATAAATCTCTACAACCAAATGAAAGAATCTTTGAATATTTTATACAACGGAAATCATTTTACTACAAATATGGCAGAATCTCGACTGATTTATAGAATATCTAAATTACACGATGAAAATGTTTCTAAATTTTACTAAAAACTCTCGATTTATTATATTTTGTTTGTAAATGTTTAGCATAACTAGGTAACCATTGTAGAATTCTTTTTTCATATTCACAAGGCATTTCGTTTTTATAACTTTCGCTGAAAATTTTTTTAGCACAATCTTTGCAAAAAGCATCTTTTCTATCTTTACTATACTGCCAGTTATTAAATTCAGAAATATTTTTAATTTCTTTACAAAAGTAACACTTTTTCTCTTCTAAAGTTAATTTGTCCATTTTAACGTATAATTCCTTACAATAACAGTCTTTTCTATTCTCTTCTTGACACTTTGTACATTTCTTTTGAGACTCCATTTATATAGAACAAATTATTACACGATGAAAATGTTAAACTCTTGAATTATGATATTTTGTTTGTAAATGTTTTTGATAATTATTTAAACCATTTTATAGTTCTTCCACATTCACATTGAGTATCTTCATAATATAATCTATGGTGATTCTTCTTTTACACAATCTTTACAATATGAGTCTTTCTTATCTCTACTATAGTGATCACTATTAAACTCTGAAATTTTTTTAGTTTCTTTACATTTAAGACATTCTTTCTCTTCCAAAGTTAATTTTTCTATTTTATCATACAGCTCTTTATGATACTTCCTATAACAATCTTTACAATTATAAATAATTCCATCTTTTCTACTCTTATCTTTATAAAATTCTTCAAAACCTTTTAATTCTTTGCACATTGAAACATTTCTTTTGGGCCTCCATTTATATAGAAAAAATCTTTGACTTTCTCAATTCATATTCATAAAACTTTCCGGTTATTTCTTCATTATTTAAATCTTTTATACTATAAGTTACAGGATCTGTGTTATTAATTTGATAAATCACAAAGATTTCTCTTGACCAATTGTTCTTATATTTGTTCGAAAATGTTTGTTTTTTACTAACAATTCTTACATGATCATTGACTTTAAATTTAGTTTTTGTGTGAATTTCAGGTGGAACATACTTGAAAACGGTCTCTAATAACTCCTTTTCTGCATCCTTATCTACGTCTTTCGGTTTCATTTTGATTGTGCTGTGAACTGTATCGTTATAATTGTTTACGATTTTTTTGAAGAATATCGATCCATTTAAAGTTTTTATTAATCTCAAAAATTACTTTCATTCTCTCATTTTGAGTTCTGTTATATCTCTCTACAATACTTGATTTCTCTTCGTTTTCAGTATGATAAATCTTAATGTTGTATTTCCTCAAAACATCGTTAAATTCTTTATTTTTAAACTCTAAACCCTTATCTGTATGAAGTAGGTTAGGAGGTTTGTGATTGATCCTTATGGCATCTTTTACTATATCTTCGAAAGCTTTTGAAATATCCTTGCCGTTTTTTCTTTTGATAGCTCTTGACCAAGCATATTTTGAGAAAGTATCAATAACATTTAACATATACTTAAATCCATCATTTTGATCTGAATAGTTAGACATTATAACTAAATCTGCTGCCCATAAATCGTCAATTCCTAATGTTATAATTTTTCTCTTTTTAAACTTTTTTCGTACTGGTGCATGAATTTCTCGAGCTTCAATCTCTATCTCATCTTTAGTCTTCAATTCTTGCTTAACAGGTTTTGGATTTGGATTCTTTATAAACTTACTCTTGTTTGTCTTACATTTTGAACATTTTGCAGCAATTCTATACAATCCATTTTGAGTTTGAACGATTTTTGAATCTATATTTTTCGTTTTCTTTTTACACTTGTGACAGTGAATTAAATCATCTTCCATTTACATATCAAAGTTTCCAAGTTTATTTAATTCGTCTAATATATCAGATTTTGCTTCATTTTTATAGCCATACGGTACTGTATCGATCTTATTTTCTAGAACGATTCTCTTATCATCTTTAGCGTTCAGTGCCAGCTTGTTTATGGTAACAGTGTACAACTCATGTTTATAACTTTTTATTACAGTCATCTCCCTAAATTCTTCTTTATCTTCGAACAAACATCTCTTCAAGTTTTCGATATTTATTGTTTTATTTACAACGCTTCTCTTAATTCCTTTACACCTAACTGGATTTTTGTCTAGATATTTGTACGAGTACATCTTTGATCTTAAACCACAGAATTCTTCTAAAACTTCGCTATTTAGTTCGTCTTTGAATTTTCCTATGACTTTCTTATTTTTAGTAGTGAAACATTCATGATCTTTTGGATAATCGCTCGTATCAAAGTCCTCTATATTTTCTTTAATAATTTTAAAAGGATCTCGTTTCAATTCTAGGAAATAACTGTCTGTATCCATGTAACACAGATTCAAATCTGGATCAAACTTCTTTAATTTGTTGTAATAAAACTCGTACATTAGCAATTTTGAGAGGTCGAGAACTGAAAATCCTATGTAAATCGGTTTGTTAAATTTAACCTTTTGTTTGTACATGTGACTCGCTATACAGTTGTCGTCAAAGATGTTAAAGCATTTGAAATTTGTTTTCTTAGCTTGTTTCATTGAAAATTCTTCATTTCCTAGTCTAATATCGCATCTATTTCGCACATTTTCCATACTTTTTCCAAAAACTGAGTTGTTCATCAGCTTATAAAAATCCTTCTCAAAGTCACTTGTAGCTTTGGTCCTCATATTAGTATTAAAATCAATGTACTCTTTCATAAAAGGCTTCTGATCGAATGCAATAACTCTATTCACATGTTTCAAAATCATACCTTGTTCCAAATAGAACTTCAAATTTCTCGAATGAACAACGTATTCAGTTTTATCCAGTAGAGTTGTGCAAAAGTTTGTTTTTAAAATGTTCTGGAGCAAGAGGTAAATCCTTGTGATGTTCGTGTAAATTTGTTGGATATCCAAGATCGACTTCGAGAATATAGCCATAATCTTCGTCGCCAGTGAGTTCTAAAATTGTTTCTTGCCACTCTTCTTTTGTATACGTTTTAGGATCCATCCACTTGATATCACTAAACGGCAGTTTTTGCATAAGACCATACCCATAAAGGTTATTAGCATCGACGTACAACAAATAGTTTTCGGGCTTTGTCTTATCAAAATCTTTTAAATATTTGTTATTTGCTTTCACATATCGTTTAATACATTGAGAAATGCCCCCGCGAATGCCTTTTTCAATCATCAAATACATATTATAATCGTTAATTAGCTGAAGCTCAATTTTCGTTAATTTTAACATTGCGTCCCATGCGAGACTGGGAGCTGTTAGATAGTGTGCCGGATCGAGTTTATAGCAATTAAGGCAAATGTTTCTGAAATTTTCGAATATATCAGCAAGCAATAAAAACATCTTGGATATTGTACAAATCAGAGTAATTTCCAAGATTTTTCTCTTTTAATTTGTTTCCAAACGCTCAAGTAGTGTTGATAATCTTTCTCAGATATGCTCTCATCTGTCAAAAGTGAATAGAAATCTTGAATTCTTAATTCTTCTGTGTAATCAAGTTTTTCAATACTATCGATAAATTCATAGGGAAATATTCCTTTTCCTGACAATATTTTAAAAATCTCTTCTTTGTCATTTGGCTGTCTTTCTATAATTTCATTCAATATTCTTCCATCCTGTATAAAATGATTTGTATGTTTGAAGTCTTCTTTCTTTAAATTTTTCGCTAATTTTTCGATAGATGACGCCATGAATCTAAACGTGTCTACGAAAGAGAATTTTATGAACTTTCTAGGTTTGTCACCATCAAACTCATACCCGTATCCTGAATTTACAGAGTAATTTATATATCGTTCATCGGTGTTTGCAATCAAATCAACATTACCGTATTGTTTTGCCAATTCTTTTATGTACAAATGCGTATCGTAATTAGACATATTGTGACAGAAAAACGGGAATATTCTGAGGAAATTTCAAATTCAGATTACAAATTCTATGAGCTGCACCTCGAAATTTTCCAGTCAAATGACAGTGATCTCTGCATTTTTTGAATGCATCATAAGCAGAACTCCAATTATCTGGTAAAAACCCTAAAGTTTTTTCAGTGTCTTGATACGATATTTCTTCACAAATGTGGCAAAGATTTGAATTTTGATACGAAATTTCTTCTTCGTCAGTCAATTTCATGGGCTTCATGTTCTTTGAATTATATTTTTTAGCTATGTATTTCGATAATTTATTGAGCTCTTCAAACAATTTTGTAGGAACGTTCGGCAACTCTTCTTCATTTTTGGCTCGATAACATATCGGTTTGTACATGCGATTGGTCACATTCGACACTAAATATAGAGTAAAACCATAAGGAATATGCTTCTGAATCTTGGTTGTAGTCGATCTTTGTGGATTGTTCTTGCATGTCGGAATTTTTTCTAATATGCTCTCAAAATCCATATAAATAACGTACGGATGGCTAAACTTCTTTTGATAATTAGTAAATTTAGTTGTTTGACCTGGAAATGGCATAATAGGTTTGCATACTTCATGTTGCTTGCAAATTTCTAAATGATCTGCTAAATCTCCAGATTTGTAGAAATGGCTTAAACATCTTCTACATAGCAATTTTTTATGTTCGTGTTTAGATAACTGAGAACTCACTAATCTATTTAAATCTGTTATCAACACATAATGAGATTTGTCTTCTTGTTTAACATACAATAAATCGATTTCTAACTCGGCATTATAAACTTCGGAAATTTGTAATGGAACAATGTTAATTTTTTCATCAAAACTGTAGACATTGATAGACATTTTTGGATATTTGTACTTGGAATTGTAACTTCGTTTCTCAAATAATTGTATATCTTTTAAGGACATTGGATACTCGAAACCTGAAAATATCTCGTCATTTACAAATTTTTCATATTGTTTTGATCTTTCGCAGTCTCTTTCGGGTTTTTCAATAGCACATCGGATAGAATAAATAAAGCAATAATCATCTTTATTTTTGATATTTATACAAGCTTTTTTATCTTTGATTTTCTTTGGCAAATCGATATATGATCCTGCGTTCATCATTTCGTGTTTGTTAAGGCTCAAAACTAGTTGTTTGCAGCTTTTAAATGTCCATCCAGAACCCTTATTTGGATGATTTGTCTGTTCTCGATGTGTTAATTTATTAAATTGCTTAGTAATAAAGTCGTTTACGTCAAATATTTCGTCTGATTTTATAGTAAAGTACATTGGACACGTTTGTGTTTCACCGTTCACTAAAGTTCGTTCGTATTCGCATTCTAAAGATAAATAACCTTTCATATTTTTAACGGTTTCTTGAAATTTTTCTATTAAACTTTTAATCTCTGGCCTCATAATTGATAGATATTTGTAAATTGACATGAACTTATCGTTTAAATTCGTTAAAATGTATTGCTTGAAAAGACCGTGTATTGAGGATAAAACTTCTACATCAATGATATTTTTAGGTTTTTCGTTTAAGAGTTTTATCAATTTCTTCGATCATTTCAGACTTAGTTTTATCGTTTGTTTCTAAGGACAGTTTTTCAGCGATTGATTGAATTTTTTCATCATTAAATAGATTGAGATCTTTTTTATCTTCCTTAAAGCTTTTCTTTAATTCACGCAATTTTTCTATATTGTACATCTTTTCATGACCATCGATTTGATTCTCTTTAGCCCAAGTCTCTTTCGGGTTTTTCAATAGCACATCGGATAGAATAAATAAAGCAATAATCATCTTTATTTTTGATATTTTATACAAGCTTTTTTATCTTTGATTTTCTTTGGCAAATCGATATATGATCCTGCGTTCATCATTTCGTGTTTGTTAAGGCTCAAAACTAGTTGTTTGCAGCTTTTAAATGTCCATCCAGAACCCTTATTTGGATGATTTGTCTGTTCTCGATGTGTTAATTTATTAAATTGCTTAGTAATAAAGTCGTTTACGTCAAATATTTCGTCTGATTTTATAGTAAAGTACATTGGACACGTTTGTGTTTCACCGTTCACTAAAGTTCGTTCGTATTCGCATTCTAAAGATAAATAACCTTTCATATTTTTAACGGTTTCTTGAAATTTTTCTATTAAACTTTTAATCTCTGGCCTCATAATTGATAGATATTTGTAAATTGACATGAACTTATCGTTTAAATTCGTTAAAATGTATTGCTTGAAAAAGACCGTGTATTGAGGATAAAACTTCTACATCAATGATATTTTTAGGTTTTTCGTTAAGAGTTTTATCAATTTCTTCGATCATTTCAGACTTAGTTTTATCGTTTGTTTCTAAGGACAGTTTTTCAGCGATTGATTGAATTTTTTCATCATTAAATAGATTGAGATCTTTTTTATCTTCCTTAAAGCTTTTCTTTAATTCACGCAATTTTTCTATATTGTACATCTTTTCATGACCATCGATTTGATTCTCTTTAGCCCAAGTCCTCAAATAATTTTAGTTCTTTTTCATAAATTTCTTTGTTCTTCAAATGATTTTTCGAATTGTAATGACGAGTATAGTGATGCTCAAAAATGTCTTTTTTGCAGTATGGGCACTCTATCTTTTTCCGCTCCATATTTAAAGAGCAAAAATTTGTAAACTAAAATTTTGAGAAGTGGTGATTTTTGACACAAATCAGCACAATTTCTGGTCAAATGTTTTCAGATTGTTCTATTTAAAGAGCAAAAATTTGTAAAATTAAATTTTGAGAAGTAGTGATTTTTGACACAAATCAGCACAATTTCTGGTCAAATGTTTTCAGATTGTTCTATTTGTTATAGAAAAATCTTTTAACTAAATTTAGTTAAAAGATTTTTCTATAATAAATGGCAGCGCTGTTACAAGAGTTGAATAAGGTTGGTGAACTAAGATTCAAAGAATATAAGAAATTAGTGGAATTGGAAGAAAAAAAGAGATATAGAATCTTGAATTTGGAGAAAATGAAAGATAAATTCGGGTTTACAATAATTGCCGAGTTGGAAGATTGTAAAGTACACTTGCCGAACAGATTTTTGACTGTTTTGGATGAGAAAAAGATTAAAGAATTAAACAAAAATGAAAAATTACACTTGATTGTTACTGGAAAGAAGACTATAAAAGATAAAGACTGTGTTACAATTAACTTTGTAGAATAAAGATTTTTTATTAAGATTTTTTGATTTTTTCATTAAAACAGCTTATAAATGTAGAAGCAAACATTGAACAGTAAAACAGCTAAAGATTCGGTTATTTAACATTCGTGCTTTCCTGTTAGATTTTATTAGATTTGTTTATGGTTCAATGGACAGTATTTTACATTGATTTTCTGTCTGTCCCAAAAAGTGCGCCAGAACCGCCATATTCATATCTACTTATATATATATATATTATATATATATATATATATATATATATATATATATATATATATATATACCAAATTAATATGTGTATAAAATAAAAATCTTATTTGCCATTAAGTAAAATATTATTATTCCTATATCACGTTCCTATTCATTATAATAGAAGGGGATGTATGTATTACATATTTCCTAATTCATACAATTTACAGGTTATCTTTGAAACTTGATATATTTGACCACTCGTGCCTCTAAATGATCTGTGCCCAAAAATTGTTCTCAGTAAAATCCCTTTGAAAAATAATGTTGGAGTGCACAACTTGTCAGACGAGGAGCACTTGACTTGATCTTGACTCTGACTTGGCTATCACACACTTCTCTAACTCTCTCTCTCTCTCTCTCTTACTCTAGTGTTTAACATAGCCTACAGAGGATTGTATTAAATCTATTAGCTGTGTGAAGGAAAGGATATAGTTTGAGCCTACTTAACAAGGAATCTTGATGAGTGAAATTTATATGCGCTTTTTGCACTTACTCAATTCAATAATCATCATGTTATGTATTCTATACAACTTGCAGCTCATGATTTATCATTTACAATTGACCTTTTACAATGATATTTACTAATCATATATCCCGCATGAAAGCCCCGATGTATCACTTATATCAGTATAACTCATATTAAGACACATTACTTTAATAATTGTATCTTATTATTCGATTATTAAGCAAACTATTTCGTTGCGACTTACAATACACATTAATCATATGAAATGAACATCATGATACATTATAGCGGTACTTTCTGATACATTGCTTCTAATAAGATATTATGTTTGTATGCTTCTAATAAGAAAAATATGTTAACAAAGAAAGGAAACTTTCTTTTGAAACACTGGACTTCCGGTGACATGTAACACCCAAGATTTATATATTTTATCGTAACACATCTTATGACACAATTCAAATATTATGATTTTATTGCCACTTATAGTCAAAATCCAGGGTAAAACTTTAATAACATGTAGGTTTAATAATAATAATCCTTGAGAATTAGACAGTCTAACAAGACGTAATGGATTCAAATTTATATAGTTTATTCAATATGTTCATTGATAAAAACATAGGAAATAAAATAAGAGATTGAATTATCCGTTACAGTACTGGCTAGACGCTGGCGAAGCTAAATCTGTTTGTCTGGTGCTAGTGTTATCAATCCGTAATGGAAGATCAAAGCCCCGGTGAAGTGGTTATGCTAATCAGACTATGAGAGTTTAACAACATCAAGCCAATATATATATATTTCGATACTGAGAGTATCTACTTCATTTTATACGCTAGGTTTACACAACAGTACTTTATACAGCAGTGCTAACGCAAATAGCTTTGCAAACTATATTATATATTAAAAATTTAATACCAACTCTGTATATTTAAACAGCCCACGCAATTTTTAATTGGATATCTTTAACAGACAGATGGATAATTTTCTATTTTTCTAGTCAGTATTTTGTAATTTTCGGCTGCCCCTTGCCAAATGTAAGTGGAAAATTTATTAGGTTATAAGATTCACAGCTCATATGGACTTTTACGAATGTACGTTTAAATTTTTGGTGTAGATATTATATTTACGTCGTGTATTTAACAATTATTTAACCAAAAACCAATTTCAACTTCAGGATACGTTAATCAAATAAATGTAGACTTTTTTATGTAATAGACTGGAACTGTAAATAATAAAGTCATAAAAAGTCGGTAATATGGTATTTAATTGGAATACGGGCTTCTTTTGTTCTTCGTTCTTAAAGATATTTCTGGTATTGTAAAGACTTCATTGATTACAGAATAAAAAAGTAGTCACATATAAATCTATTTTAAAGCTTTCTTGTGACTTTTTACTTATCCCATAATAAAATGATTTCAAAATATTTATAACGGTATGGGAAAAAAGAGCCACAACATCTAAAAATTGAGAACCGTCGATATCTTTATATCACTATGTATCCGATATTTGTGTATCGAGTACTGAAATAGACTCATTTCTCATAACTTTATGATCAATCAGCTGATTACAGGAACATAACTTTTTATTATTACAATAAAACATCGGAACTCCTTAAATAGTTTTCATCATCCATGGAGTATTATGAGTCGCGGAGCCCTTAGAGTAGACAAGTATATTTTCTTAATATAGGGTAAAAAATACCTATGCACCAAATTTCATGCTTATCTCATTTATAACTTCTAGGTGCCGTTTATGAATCGGTTAGTCAGTCAGAACATTTCCTTTTATATAATAGATTATAGATGTTCTATTTGAGTAGCCATTTGAATAGTATTAGTCCTTTTTAATCAGTACAACACTTGTAATATAAAATATATTTTTTGAAATAATATAGAATTATTATCACCAACGGTATTTACAGTTGAAGCTCATCTTCCTATTAAGACGTTTTTATAACTTACAATACCTTAACTTTCACACAAAAGGTGCGGTAACAGACCTCGCTATAAAAAGATTTTTAAGACTATCCCTAATTTAATTCTAGAGATCTCATTTAATTCTTGAGAAGTTCTGTAGTCTGATGAGAGACAATCATAACAAAGAAGATGGCACGAAAATAACGCATCTTACAACTTAATATAGGGTAAAAAATACCTATGCACCAAAATACCTTGTAGAAATAAAGTTTGTGTCCAAATATAAAGTATACATATGAAACTATTTCTCCTTAAACTAGTATCTTGCTAAATTATACATTGACATTCTGTTCATTAAATCGGTTTTCATGTAAATGTATAGATAATGAAAGTCTGCACTACAAGTCATTATAAAATTATTTTGTAGTGGGGATAATTAGGCTTCCTGTATTAATATATAACATGTTAGAAACTCTTATTAGTTTATTGAGTTCATTTACAAATTTATTTACCTAACTTACCTAACTATTTTCTCGTTGCCGTCATGGTTACCCATAAGTGTAATGTAAAGATATTCGTTAACGCTCACCCAATTCCATGGAGTGACATGCATTGCCATCGACTCAGTGTTCTTAATATAGAAATGAAGAACCATACACAATTTCAAGACTATAGGTCAGTTTATTTTTGAGATCTTGTGCGGACATATAGACAGGCAGAAAGGCAGAAATAAAATATTTGCAGCTTCGCGAGTTCGTCTTGATGACATATATTTAGGCAACTAGTTAATGTTTATTGCTTGTGAACTGTAATTAAATACAATTTAAAATCACAAGGGAATATATTAATAACATATTTACTTTATATGTACATATTTACTTTCGTGCGGATAGAGAGACAAATAGACGGGTTACAGAAATTAATTTGAAATATATAACCTAGACATTCAGTAACCTCAGTAGATACACATCCTCACACTCGGTATAGGCCTTCGTTACTACCCACTGGTTTCAAAGTATGAAACGTATAATAAACGTTAAAAGTCTAGCCAATTAGTTTTTTTTATTAATAAATAATGATAATTTTCCACCAATAAGTGTAACAATAATGTTTCTTAAGAAACTAATCTTCTATACTCATGCTCACTGTAATTTAAGTAATCAATATCAGGCCTAATTGAATTAATCAAAAGTTTATTTCTCATAACCCATGCCTGCAATGATATGTCTCATATTGAAATGAAATGAAAAAAATTATGGTTGACTGTAAAGTCGGTTTTACGGGCGAAGATTTTACGTGACAACGTCTTTTTCTCGGTAGAATATTTATTGATATGAATATTATTAAATTGCACAATAGGAACAAGGAATTGAATGAAAATAAGAAATTGCACAAATTTTAACTATAGAAATATATTTTGTTTACTAAAACATTGTACATAATTTGAAATTAATTAAATTAAAATTTGTTATTGTAAATGGTAAAGTTTAATAAAACATTTACTAAAATTGGAATTTGAAATTCTTGCTAAACACAGTTAAATTCTAACTCCGCGCGTGGTGATTGGTCGGTTTAGCTCGTTTGTTTGGTCGCACTGTTATGACAGGTTAGAGGTTATAATTTGTTATTTTAAATGTTTGGACTACCAATACGCGCTGTTTCTTCTCAATCGACTGAATTACGATTGATTGCAGAGTGATTTAAACTAATAATTTACTTAACACTATCAACATTTGTCAATAGTATGACATAACCTATAAACTCAGTTTCTCAACTTTTGTGTCAATCTAACAATTAATCAATCAATCATAGTTTACGATAATGAAATATCAGTGTACAATTATTTACCTTTATTGTTGTAGTTGTTGTAAATGACGAATCTAAGCACTCCACATTTTCCACGAATAAACATAGTTATCTGCTTTATCCCGTGCGGCGGACCCACAGTTATCTGCTTTATCCCGTGCGGATCCCGTGCGGCGGACCCTCTGAACGGGCATCGTAACGTTACCGGGCGTTACACTTTTTCATGAGTGACTCCGAGCCGCAACCTAATTTAAGACGTTGTCACGTCAAAAAAAAAAACACTCTCACTGTATTTTCCACACGTTAGCCAACTGTACATTCGTACTTTATGTGACTAATGAATTGCAGTTGCTAGCCCGGCCATTTCTCTTCTTTTTGTGGCCCCAGTGCGAAAACTCGGAAGTAGAACTGTGTTGATGTGTTTATTTACCTTCCGAAATACACATTTTAAAATGGAATGTATACATTATTATTGTTCCTTATTTATTGTTTTAGTGTTTAGTAAATATTTGAAAACGTAGAAAGACATTAATTACAGAAAATGTGAGTATTTTAGGACATTATATTATGGGCTCAGTTTCATGAAGTAAAATAATTGTTTGTGTAAAAATATTACTTATTTTGTTTAAAATTAACACTTCGTCCCAAACCTGTCCATAGCAAGGTAAATATATGTATAAATGAAGTATTGTATTTAAAAACAGAATTGGTGAAATGAAAATGTAAATTTATAACTACTTTTGTATTATTATCATCATCTATTATTCATGTAGGATTTTAAGATATTTACGTACACACATGAACACGCCAATTACCTGTATCTCTTTCATAAAGATCAATATTGATTTAATAAGATATAGACTGGTAGGATTATTTGTGTAAACCAAAAGACTAATTGAAATGTTTAAAGGTAATGGATGTCGATTCATCAGTTTATGTAGGATAAGAAACTTTCTAACATTTAATTCGAGCTTGTGCAAGCGTACCTTTAAAGTAATCATTGTCGCTTGTGTCATGTATGCGGTGACAGATTCGTTGTGTAAGGTAACGTTGGAATTGTTATAAAAAATTTAAATATATTTGGTATCTAGTAATTTTCGTGAAATACATACTGGTTTTTCTTTTGTTATTTGACTGAAAACATTTCAACAAGCGCCATTTTGTTAATATTGAAGAAAATCATACCATTGGTAATTTTCCTCTTTGCTGTTACCTATGTGCAAAGTTGTGTATCTATGGCTTCAACAGTTCTAGAGATATTAGTTTTTTAATTAAAAAATGTAAAAAGTGCACATAACGACACCTTTCTCGACTTACGTCTATGTGAAATTTGTATTAGTAATGATGAGTAATATCAGCTACAGAAGTTTTTGACACCCTTTTCAGAACACCGTGTGTACATGTTTTAAAGAGATTACCATTGTTATCTTTAAAACTATAAAACCCTCATTGAAATCATTTGATATGACTTTCAAAATTTTAACTGCTGCTATTTACAAATATGACAATTAACTTTGTTCTTCATATGAATCATCTTATATTTTATTTTGATAAGTTTTACAACACGAGAAAATTAATACATTTATAATGTTAAGGTTACAGTTATTAATATTCAAAACTTAAACCCCGGTAAACAAAATTATGTTAGCTTACTGAGTGATAGATAGGCTTTAAAGACGGTATGATAAATATGATTGGACATACGCAACCATTAAAGTTATTAATTTTTGTCAATTTATCCAAAACATATACAAATTTAAATTTAGTCTAATCATGGAAATACCACTGCCATTCATCCTCAGAACCGGTGTGTTCCTTTAATGGATACATCTGAAACTTTCCACAACCAAAAAGCATCAACTTGGTTATCAAATGCATTATATATATATATATATATATATATATAATATATATATATATATATATATATATATATATATATATATATCGTATAAATATGTATATGATGTGACCAAACATTAAAGTATTATAAAAGTAAACAAACTTATCCCAAAATTAGTGAGAGAAACTAGGTTAGGCAAGTACACAGCTATGTGCCAGAAGAAAGTATGTTCGCTTTGAATGTATTTACAGTTCATTAACTGTTATGTCTAAGTTTTATTTAAGTATTGAGTATCATTATTCATCATTCATTTTCTCTTCATTTGCATTTTCATCGGTTTTCTGAAAACAAAAACATTTCTAATTAATCAATCAGTACTATCCTAACAACTCACTTGCGGGACATTGTTATTAGTTACTTTGTTGTAAATGAATTAATAGTTCCTTGACTAATTAAAACCCTAGGCTGTTCAGTATCATTAATAGACCCTTTACTCAATGATGGCCGCATTGTTTATAGTTAGTTATGACAAGTTTTACGAAACATGAAACGTTGTATAAAAAAGATAAATGCATTTGCTGTGTATTAATACTCAAGACACTTGCAATAAAAAAATATAAAAAACAGTTATTTTATCATTCCGTTGCACATATAAAATTGTATTTAAATATATTAATTTATATTTTAAATAACAGTATGTATTACAAATAGTGGTAGTTGTATCTCTTAACTGCGAGGCTCATTCCGTGTTCTGGTCCCACATTGCACAGGGTTATTTACTTATAAGCTGTGTTCTTTACTGGAAGTTTTAGTGTCTCTATAACATGCGTCTTAAAGTGATTGTTTGCATGACTACATGTTACTCTAACAAACTCACATTTTACCAATAATTATTGTAAGATAATAGAGTTTAAATGTTAGGTCAAGGACAAGTTAAATGAACAAAGAGGCGAAAGCTTGGTATATATGAAATGAAATAAAACAAAACAAAGTGCATAGAATGCGTTTGTAAAGTTTACCTTTTATCAAATGAAACTTTGTAATTAGCAAAGACTTTCTGCTGATTCTTTATTGGCGAGTAACTATTTCTTTCAATAAACAGGAGGTAGGAGGTGAGATGAAATAGTGGTAAGTGGTAATATAATTCAAAGATTTGGTCCAATTTGAAATATATACTATGACCACAATCTCTATTTATTATTGTACTCAGTAAAAAAAAAAAATATTCTGGTATTCTTTTCGTTTGCCATCATGGTTACCCATAAGACCTACGAAAAAATACATTGTAAAGCTCAGCCAAATTCCGTGTACTGAAATGCACCATTATCAAATTCAATGTACCACTTTATATAAATGTATACTTATGAAAGTTTTATGCAAAAATTTCAAGACTATAGGTCAGTTTATTTTTGAGATCTTGTGCGGACATATAGACAGGCAGAAAGGCAGAAATAAAAATATTTGCAGCTTCGCGAGTTCTTCTTGATGACATTTATTTAGGCAACTAGTTAATGTTTATTGGCTTGTGAACTGTAATTAAATACAATTTAAAATCACAAGGGAATATATTAATACATATTTACTTTTATATGTACATATTTACTTTCGTGCGGATAGAGAGACAAATAGACGGGTTACAGAAATTAATTTGAAATATATAACCTAGACATTCAGTAACCTCAGTAGATACACATCCTCACACTCGGTATAGGCCTTCGTTACTACCCACTGGTTTCAAAGTATGAAACGTAATAATAAACGTAAAAGTCTGGCCAATTAGTTTTTTTTATTAATAAATAATGATAATTTTCCACCAATAAGTGTAACAATAATGTTTCTTAAGAAACTAATCTTCTATACTCATGCTCACTGTAATTTAAGTACAGTAGAACCCCTCATATCCGGCCTCGGTTTTACCGCACCTCGGTTTATCCGGCCACTTCCCGGAAGCCCAATATCGAAATTTATTTACCAAGACTTGCAGACGCGCAGTTGCACGCACTAGTCTCCCACGAATCTTGCGTTATTTTGGTGTATCTATTTGTTTACATTTTCCTGTGTTGTCCTCAGTTGAGCTAATAGGTTTAACCTGTAAACAGTTCGTTTGATTATTTTCCAGTGCGGTTAGTACAGTATAGTACAATTGTTTTGTTTCGTCAAGTGCTGTGTACTGTAGGTTGGTTTATCCGGCCGAATCGTTATCCGGCCAGGGGCTCGGTCCCCGTGGTGGCCGGATATGAGGGGTTCTACTGTAATCAATATCAGGCCTAATTGAATTAATCAAAAGTTTATTTCTCATAACCCATGCCTGCAATGATATGTCTCATATTGAAAATGAAATGAAAAAAAATTATGGTTGACTGTAAAGTCGGTTTTACGGGCGAAGATTTTACGTGACAACGTCTTTTTCTCGTAGAATATTTATTGATATGAATATTATTAAATTGCACAATAGGAACAAGGAATTGAATGAAAATAAGAATTGCACAAATTTTAACTATAGAAATATATTTTGTTTACTAAAACATTTGTACATAATTTGAAATTAATTAAAATTTGTTATTGTAAATGGTAAAGTTGAATAAAACATTTACTAAAATTGGAATTTGAAATTCTTGCTAAACACAGTTAAATTCTAACTCCGCGCGTGGTGATTGGTCGGTTTAGCTCGTTTGTTTGGTCCGCACTGTTATGGACAGGTTAGAGGTTTATAATTTGTTATTTTAAATGTTTGACTACCAATACTCGCTGTTTCTTCTCAATCGACTGAATTACGATTGATTGCAGAGTGATTTAAACTAATAATTTACTTAACACTATCAACATTTGTCAATAGTATGACATAACCTATAAACTCAGTTTCTCAACTTTTGTGTCAATCTAACAATTAATCAATCAATCATAGTTTACGATAATGAAATATCAGTGTACAATTATTTACCTTTATTGTTGTAGTTGTTGTAAATGACGAATCTAAGCACTCCACATTTTCAACGAATAAACATAGTTATCTGCTTTATCCCGTGCGGCGGACCCACAGTTATCTGCTTTATCCCGTGCGGGATCCCGTGCGGCGGACCCACTGGACGGGCATCGTAACGTTACCGGGCGTTACACTTTTTCATGAGTGACTCCGAGCCGCAACCTAATTTAAGACGTTGTCACGTCAAAAAAAAAAAAAAAAAAAAAAAAAAAACTCTCACTGTATTTTCCATACGTTAGCCAACTGTACATTCGTACTTTATGTGACTAATGAATTGCAGTTGCTAGCCCGGCCATTTCTCTTCTTTTTGTGGCCCCAGTGCGAAAACTCGGAGGTAGAACTGTGTTGATGTGTTTATTTACCTTCCGAAATACACATTTTAAAATGGAATGTATACATTATTATTGTTCCTTGTTTATTGTATTAGTGTTTAGTAAATATTTGAAAACGTAGAAAGACATTAATTACAGAAAATGTGAGTATTTTAGGACATTATATTATGGGCTCAGTTTCATGAAGTAAAATAATTGGTTTGTGTAAAAATATTACTTATTTTGTGTTTAAAATAACACTTCGTCCCAAACCTGTCCATAGCAAGGTAAATATATGTATAAATGAAGTATTGTATTTAAAAACAGAATTGTGGTGAAATGAAAATGTAAATTATAACTACTTTTGTATTATTATTCATCATCTATTATTCATGTAGGATTTTAAGATATTTACGTACACACATGAACACGCCAATTACCTGTATCTCTTTCATAAAGATCAATATTGATTTAATAAGATATAGACTGGTAGGATTATTTGTGTAAACCAAAAGACTAATTGAAATGTTTTAAAAGGTAATGGATGTCGATTCATCAGTTTATGTAGGATAAGAAACTTTTCTAACATTTAATTCGAGCTTGTGCAAGCGTACCTTTAAAGTAATCATTGTCGCTTGTGTCATGTATGCGGTGACAGATTTCGTTGTGTAAGGTAACGTTGGAATTGTTATAAAAATTTAAATATATTTGGTATCTAGTAATTTTCGTGAAATACATACTGGTTTTTCTTTTGTTATTTGACTGAAAACATTTCAACAAGCGCCATTTTGTTAATATTGAAGAAAAATCATACCATTGGTAATTTTCCTCTTTGCTGTTACCTATGTGCAAAGTTGTGTATCTATGGCTTCAACAGTTCTAGAGAGTATTAGTTTTTTAATTAAAAAATGTAAAAAGTGCACATAACGACACCTTTCTCGACTTACGTCTATGTGAAATTTGTATTTAGTAATGATGAGTAATATCAGCTACAGAAGTTTTGTGACACCCCTTTTCAGAACACCGTGTGTACATGTTTTAAAGAGATTACCATTGTTATCTTTTAAAACTATAAACCTCATTGAAATCATTTGATATGACTTTCAAAATTTTAACTGCTGCTATTTACAAATATGACAATTAACTTTGTTCTTCATATGAATCATCTTATATTTTATTTTGATAAGTTTTACAACACGAGAAAATTAATACATTTATAATGTTAAGGTTACAGTTATTAATATTCAAACTTAAACCCCGGTAAACAAAATTTATGTTAGCTTAACTGAGTGATAGATAGGCTTTAAAGACGGTATGATAAATATGATTGGACATACGCACACCATAAAGTTATTAATTTTTGTCAATTTATCCAAAACATATACAATTTAATTTAGTCTAATTCATGGAAATACCACTGCCATTCATCCTCAGAACCGTGTGTTCCTTTAATGGAATACATCTGAAACTTTCCACAACCAAAAAGCATCAACTTGGTTATCAAATGCATTATATATATATATATATATATATATATATATATATATATATATATATATATATATATATATATCGTATAAATATGTATATGATGTGACCAAACATTAAAGTATTATAAAAGTAAACAAACTTATCCCAAAATTAGTGAGAGAAACTAGGTTAGGCAAGTACACAGCTATGTGCCAGAAGAAGTATGTTCGCTTTGAATGTATTTACAGTTCATTAAACTGTTATGTCTAAGTTTTATTTAAGTATTGAGTATCATTATTCCATCATTCATTTTCTCTTCATTTGCATTTTCATCGGTTTTCTGAAAACAAAAAACATTTCTAATTAATCAATCAGTACTATCCTAACAACTCACTTGCGGGACATTGTTATTAGTTACTTTGTTGTAAATGAATTAATAGTTCCTTGACTAAATTAAAACCCTAGGCTGTTCAGTATCATTAATAGACCCTTTACTCAATGATGCCGCATTGTTTTTATAGTTAGTTATGACAAGTTTTACGAAACATGAAACGTTGTATAAAAAGATAAATGCATTTGCTTGTATTAATACTCAAGACACTTGCAATAAAAAATATAAAAACAGTTATTTATCATTCCGTTGCACATATAAAATTGTATTTAAATATATTAATTTATATTTTAAATAACAGTATGTATTACAAATAGTGGTAGTTTGTATCTCTTAACTGCGAGGCTCTTCCGTGTTCTGGTCCACATTGCACAGGGTTATTTACTTATAAGCTGTGTTCTTTACTGGAAGTTTAGTGTCTCTATAACATGCGTCTTAAAGTGATTGTTTGCATGACTACATGTTACTCTAACAAACTCACATTTTACCAATAATTATTGTAAGATAATAGAGTTTAAATGTTTAGGTCAAGGACAAGTTAAATGAACAAAGAGGCGAAAGCTTGGTATATATGAAATGGAAATAAAACAAAACAAAGTGCATAGAATGCGTTTGTAAAAGTTTACCTTTTATCAAATGAAAACTTTGTAATTAGCAAAGACTTTCTGCTGATTCTTTATTGGCGAGTAACTATTTCTTCAATAAACAGGAGGTAGGAGGTGAGATGAAATAGTGGTAAGTGGTAATATAATTCAAAAAGATTTGGTCCAATTTGAAAATATATACTATGACACAATCTCTATTTATTATTGTACTCAGTAAAAAAAAAAAATATTCTGGTATTTCTTTCGTTTGCCATCATGGTTACCCATAAGACCTACGAAAAAAATACATTGTAAAGCTCAGCCAAATTCCGTGTACTGAAATGCACCATTATCAAATTCCAATGTACCCTTTATATAAATGTATACTTATGAAATTTTTATGCAAAATTTCAAAGACTATAGGTCAGTTTATTTTTGAGATCTTGTGCGGACATATAGACAGGCAGAAAGGCAGAAATAAAATATTTGCAGCTTCGCGAGTTCTTCTTGATGACATTTATTTAGGCAACTAGTTAATGTTTATTGCTTGTGAACTGTAATTAAATACAATTTAAAATCACAAGGGAATATATTAATACATATTTACTTTATATGTACAGACGTACTTAAACAAATACATTTCAGAACAATATTAATCCAAACACAAGTAGTACAGAAAAGCTATCATATTTGTAATGTTTCCAAATGTATTATTTTTATATATATAAATTAATAAAATATCATAATAAACGTTACTTTTTAACCTGGAATATAACTTAGGCCTGCTATAACGTATCCATATACGTAATAAATATGAAGTAACTATTACAAAATAAGGAAGTAATAAACAGGAAAGGAAGGAAGAGGTTGTGTCGGAAGCAGCATGTAAACACAAGCATAACAAATTGGCTGGTTCCTTACGATTCCAGAAAATAGAGGTTACGTGATTATTTTTAAGTTGATCCTATGAATATATATATATATATATATATTATATATATATATATATATATTATATATATATATATATATATATAAGTAGATATGAATATGGCGGGTTTCTGGCGCACTTTTGGGACAGACAGAAAAATCAATGTAAAATACTGTCCATTGAACCATAAACAAATCTAATAAAATCTAACAGGAAAGCACGAATGTTAAATAACCGAAATCTTTAGCTGTTTTACTGTTCAATGTTTGCTTCTACATTTATAAGCTGTTTTAATGAAAAAATAAAAAAATCTTAATAAAAAAATCTTTATTCTACAAAGTTAATTGTAACACAGTCTTTATCTTTTATAGTCTTCTTTCCAGTAACAATCAAGTGTAATTTTTCATTTTTGTTTAATTCTTTAATCTTTTTCTCATCCAAAACAGTCAAAAATCTGTTCGGCAAGTGTACTTTACAATCTTCCAACTCGGCAATTATTGTAAACCCGAATTTATCTTTCATTTTCTCCAAATTCAAGATTCTATGTTTCTTCCTTTCTTCCAATTCATTTAACTTCTTATACTCTTTAAACTTACATTCCCCAATATCATTTAACTCTTTCAAGAACTCCATTTAAATAGAAAAAATTTAAAGACGGAAAAAATGAAATTTGCTAACAATCACTCGAGAAGTACGAGGGAATTGCCAAACATCTTCATTGTTTGACGAGGTTCTTCATTTACCTTTCTCCAAATGTACTATAAAATCATCGAGGATTTCTGGCTTAAAATCGTAGACAAATTCAACATCCAGATAATGAAAAAATACAGGTAATATCTTCTCATAATAAACATGTGTATCGATACCTACAAACCTAATGTATTCTTTGAAAAGGAAAATAATTTTGTCAATGGTTCCAAGAGATAAGTAAAAATTTTTATTCTGTTTTCTAAATTCTGTAACAAATTTTGTTTGTTTTTCACCTCCGTATTGTAATTTTGTAAGCAGATTATTCAAATGTGTTAGTTTTATTTCGAAATTTCCTAGGTTTAGGTCTTTCGTACAAAATTAAATTACAAATCTCTACAAACTAAATATCTTTTATCGATAATTTCTCCTCTATTAGAACACTTGTAACAGTTGGCATTATACTCTTCCATTTAAACAGAAAGATTTTTTGTTTAAATGGAGATTATGGAACTAACTCTGCCGAGATATAAATTTTTCAGCGCAAATGTTTGTGTTTACATTTTCTACAACAGAGATAAATAGAAATAATTTCATTCTATTGTACAAACTATTTAGGATAATTTTGTCTATGATTACAAAGATTATTCCGGAAGAGAAATCGAGATTTTTCATCAGCGAAAGAGTATATTTTTGAAGTTTTAGAAGGAATGAAAGAGAATAATATGAATTTAGCAAATTATTTTTCTTAAATAAAAAATCTATTCTACTAAATAGTCATCAAACAACATGAACTCTCCAAAAATCACTTCAGTTTCTAGCATTTAAAGAACTTACCACAGGAAATAGTTATAAAGACTTCTTTGAATTACCTAAATATGTTAAACAAATGTTGATATTTTCCTTAAGTGAAAACGAATCCTTAAATGAAAACGAATTCAGAGAACTTTTAAGTACTAAAAAGTGTTCAATGCAATTTATTTACAGACAACTTAGATAGTATAAATATTTTAAATGTAATAGGAGATTTTAAATTAAATAATAGAAAAAATAAGAAAAATATTCCGATTTTTACAAAATAAACTTAAAAACACCAACAATCTGACATTTTTCATCGCTTTTTATGCTAAAATTTCATTGCTTATTTGTTGAAATGTTGAGAAGACAATATCCATACTGGACAAGAAATATGCATACAGCTAGTTTTTTAACAAGTCTTTGTAAACAAACAAGATTTATCAAAGGAATTTATAAGAGATCACGCTTTTGTTGTAGATTGGGATAAATTATATGGAAAAAAACATTTACGAAACAGATATATTGTGTGTGTGTGGTTTCTGACGAAGAAAAGAGAAAACGTTTGCTATTCAGCAATTCATTACGATATAATGAAAGACATACAAAATGAATGATTGTGTCTCTGGTGTAGTGTTGTTTAGTGTGCGTGTTTGCGCTATGGGAATCACATCACATTCAACTTCTACGGTGTCTATTGTTTAGAGACTTGGCCCCTGCACTGCTACTGTCCAAACCAAGTTAATGGCTAGGAGCTGTAATTCGGGTCTTAGACTCTGGAAATTTTTTTGTTCCCAAGTCTCATTTTTCTTTGGTAACTACTGTGTAGAAAGTTGATGGAGAGAGATACAATTAGGGAATTTGAGACGGGTGTTTTGTAAGTGTAATGTTGTATTAATGAATGATTGTGAATGATGAATGTAATGAACGAATTAAGGAAGAGAAGGAATTAAGGAATGAAGTGGAAAGGTGAGGAAGCAAATGGCGCGCCAACCACAGTTGTCATTACTCGGCTTGTTCTATAGTCATTACACTATGGCCACTCGTGTAAAGGACTTGTCCCCAACCACTGAACGACAACCATGTCTTCCTCAATAAAAAGCGCGCCTGAAGCTCTGGGATTTGAACCCAGAACCTCAGGCTTTGAAGGCAAGCGTCTTACCAACTGAGCTACGGAGAGTCTCGAAAGATATAAGCTATATCTCTGCTATATAAGTTGTTCAATTAGGATTGCTAGTTTACAAATTTATTAATAATTTTTATATTTCAAAAACCACTCAACCGATTTTAATGAAATTTGGTACACATATAGTAAATACTTAACTCTTTCGACTTAACTTATCCATAAGGGTGAAATCATCCCCTATTTCTTAATATTCATAAAAAAATAAAAAAAATTATCAGAAAAAAAATCTGAAACTTCAAAAAACAAGCGAGTTCAACTTAAAATTTCATGAAAATAACAAAATTTTCAAAAAACTACCCAAACATCCCTTATCTTAAAACTCTTATATCTCGAGAAACTATTGGGAGCTTTTTTGCTGAAATTTGGTTATATAGGATCAGTAAATATTAAAGTATTTTTTAAAATCATAAACTTCCGGTCCAACCCTTAAGATGACCTTGGAATAGTTTTTTTGTTAATATCATCCCCATTTTTTAAGATATTCTTTTGAAATTAAAAATGAATACTTATATCAATGTCTTTAACAATTCTGTAAAGTTTTAAAATTATCCGATGAATAATAGTGAAAATAACGTGATTTTTACTGAATTTCTCTAATATCGTTTCTTAATCACATCATAGGCTAAAAATTTCTCAGAGACAACAACCCACAACATAACAAATCGCGTTTGTAACAGCTTTTTGAAAATCCATATTGATAATTATATCGTTCTTTGAACCAGAAATATTTGTCAAACTCTTTGTTGTATCAATGACATAAATAGGTCTAATTCGCTAAAAAATTCTTTAGGATTGTAATACATTTCCTTATTATTACAGTAAACTTTCTTAAAATCTTGATACATCTGATACATGATTCTGAAAAGACCTCCGGAAATGTTTTTAAATTTTGTAATTCATCTGGATAATAAGAACCGTTCAATTTTACTCTGATATTTTTTACATCCAAACTATCAAACTTTGAAGGATTTTTTTCTTGATTATTCTGTTCTACCTGTTTGAAAACCAATGATAACGAACTTGGGATTGAAGATATTTCTATAAATATTTGTAATATCGAACGAATAAGTTGTTCCGTGAAATACCTTTTGTTCAATACATTGCCAATCTAGAAAATTAAACATAATGTTTTTGACTTTTTGTAATTTCATCAATCAACCTAATTTTACTCGTGGTTTTATAATCAATCATTGGAACTCTAATAAAAAAATCTGTAATTGTTATTTTTTCCATCAACAGGCATAACATTTCCAGTTGCAGTCTTCAGAATCACATCATCGTCTTCTGCTCTTATAAAACTTAGATAAAATCCTCCTTTATAGATCGGAATAGTAACATTTTCAAAAAATCCTAATCCAAAATGAGATAAATTTCCAGCTGCTTCAAAAACACCAAATTTAAAATCTGATTCAAAGCCATTAGAAGTTTGAGAAATAACATCACTTTTTGAATACGAAATAGTTCCTTTAATTGTGCTTAATTGGCCACAGTTTTCGACTTCTTCTATCAATTTATTGTGTTTTTCTTACTTCAATCTTAGAAAATTAAAAACGGTATAAAATTATCGATTAATCTAACATTATCAGTTCCAAGATATGCTTGACCATCTTGTTTTGTTAAAGTTCCAGAAATATAAAACTGGAAGTTAGACGAGCAAAAGTTATCTCCAAAATCAATATTAAACTCAGTTCTTTTATTCGGTTCATTCAAATGTTGTTTACTAATTGGATAGAAATTTTTAAAACTCCGCCCTTTCAATATCACTAGCATATTTTCTGTAGTCCGCCATTTAATAAGAGAAATTTTAAACATCGTGTATCATTTTTTTCATCGATCTAATGTACGTTTTTATAAGAAAAGATATTAAATTTTAGTAAAATAATTAAAAAGATTAGAGTCATTTTTTAATGATCTACTTCGTCATATTCAGGATTCTCTTCCTTAAATTTTGCGATCTCGGTCACATATTTCAATAAAATTTGCACAGGATAGTAACCGCTATCTATAATATTGTTCCAATCAACTGTATCTTTATTTTCATCCAAAAACTTTATACTCAAGTGTTGATAGAGACAAAGAACAGACATATGATCTTTTAATTGATAATGTATATTTTTCTTGAATGAACTCTGATGATAAAGTTTGATATTTAGCAATGTTATACCAATTCAATTTGTTTACGTATAATCTCATCATATCTTCGGATAATTCATATTTTTGAGAAATATCATCCCAATGTTCTTTTTTCAAATCTCTTTCGTGTTGCATGATAAAAAGATCGAAAGCACTGTAATGTCCCGCCATCTCTATTTATTAGGAAAAAATTTCAAAATCAAGTTTTTATAAAATTGACTCTTTTTTGAGTTACATTCAGCACATTTTTCCCCGAAATTCTTTTAACTCCATTGATAGTTTGCATAGTATTTTATATCATTTGTTTCAGTTTTTTGCCTTACACCTCACACAATATATGAGCGCCATTTATTTAGGGAAAATTTATCGTGCATAAAACCCTACGCGAATAACCTATTTCAGTAAGATCTTCCTCCATATTATTAAGTTTTTTTTCTAATTTTTGAAATTTGACAGCATAAGAATCATTGTATTCAACAAATTTATGACCAATATTCTCAAAAGTTTTCGGTAGCATCTAAAACTAAACTTATCAAAAGACTCTTTAAAATTAGTAAGTTTTTTCATTAATTTCACCAACATCGTCTACTGATCTTCTATTTCTGGCTTCTAACTTGTCATAGACTTCTGTTGTAAAATCTTTAACATGCTGTTTATGATTCTCATAATTTTGTTTTAGTTCATTAAACATTTTAATAGGATCTTCTAATTGAATCATTACAACAACATCAAAATGGATTAATTCCTTTACTAACACCGCTAATTCTTTTTCCTTTAAAATCTAAGGCATTTTTAACATTCGGATCATGTAAATCAACAATATCGATGTTTTCTGATAATTTTAGAGGTTTTAAAATTTGTTCTTTAACAACAACATCATGTTTGTCAATACCAGGTCGAACACCGACAATTCTTTTCTTATTAGCCAAACTAACATAATTCTTTTCAACTTTGATCGCTTCAGTAATTTCATCAGCTTTTTCGATGTGAGACATTAAATTGGTAAATAATTTTTTTACACCATCATCAACTTCTTTTTCCAATGTTTTTATTTTATCAGCAACTTCATTTGAACTCATGAAATTTGCAAGTTTGTTATCATATTCTGCTTTAAAATCTTCAATCTCGACAGCAAACATATCTGAATCTGGAAGGTTTTGTAATACACTTTTCTAACTTGTTATCAAACTCATTTCTCAAACTATCAAAATTCAAACTATTATTACATTTTGAATAATTTGTGTGTACAAATACGTCAAAAATATTTGTGAATCCATATTTATTAAGCAATAATTTGTTAACAACTTCTTTAAAATCTTTACCATTACTCAGTTCATTCAAAACAAAAACACATAAATGACCACAAATTGGGGGATCTTTATAGTCTTGAATCTGAGAATCATTGTAGTAGACGCTTGATTTTTTCAAATATTTAATCAATTCTATAGGTGGTTTGTCCTCAATTCTTCCATACGAATCAAAATAACATGCATTCTTATCATTTTTAATAATAACAAATCCAATGCGTTCCACTTCCCATAATCGAGTCTAAATTCACAATTCCACATTCAAATTTCTTAACTTTTTCAGGTAATGTATCTTCTCATGAAGATTCCTCTAAAATGTTTAATATTTTTGCAGATTTCTTCCAATTCCCCGAATGTTAAAGGTTTAAATTTTTTTTTCAATGTTTTGATTTCACGTAATTCAAAGTTTTTTCATCTAATCCAGATCCTGTAACATCTTCCAACTCTTTATCTAACCAATTTAAAATGTTTCGAACAATAGGAATCACATCTTTTTTAACGATTGGAGCAGCTTTACGAACATAAGGAACAACATTTTTAACAACTGGAATATTTTCTCCAAAATCTAATAAATCTTTCAAAAGTCCACCATTTTGAGTTCTTTCAACTGATTATAAGAAAATTCTATTCTGGTTCCTTTATTGTTTTTCTTATGTTTTTCGAGTTTATTGTATTGTCTATTTGTTAAAAATATCTTATCTTCGCCATTTTTTAGTTGATCTATTTTAAATTGAATACTAACGGGTATTTTCTTCTTTAAAAGCGGATTTTATTTTTTCTTTCTGATTTTTGCTGAAGTTTACGTTCACCTCCATTTATATAGTTAAAATTTCAAGTTCTCTTCGATTCCCATTCCTAGTTTTCTCTTCAAAAACATTGCTCCAGCTGTTGGAAGCGCAACAAATCTTTCACCTAAACTAGCATCTTTTGATTAAAATATATCCATTGCCTTATCTTGCAAAACTTTATCTGCGATATGTCTGGAATTTGTGTCTCTATGTTTTGCATAAAAAAATATCGTGTTCCATAGCAGCTTGATCTAATTTATTTATACCAGGATCTCCTCTTTTTAGTCTTTTTTCGAGTTTTGTGCAGGCCCAGATACTGATAAGTTGGTACGTGTAATTCAAAAGGTAAATTGTTGATAAAATCATTCAAAAAGTCCATACCCTCAATCATAGATGAACTTATTGCCGGCAAAACTCGTTTTAAATATTTAATTCCATCAGGTTTTTTCAATCATTTCATCAAGTTTGTTCGAAATAAAATCTTTAATCGCTTTCTTTTCGTTTCAAAAAAATTGTTGTTTTCCAGCCTTTTTCTTGAGCATAAATATAATTAATAATTCCATCGAGTTATTTGTCAAATCGTCCGATATAATCTGTATTTTCAATCTTATTATCACTGTATTTTCTTACACCATGATCCTTCGATCTCGTTTTTTCCTTTTTTCCCACCAAATTGGTTTAATCAAATTGAGATATTTTTTATACCTTTATCTTGACTTTGGTTTTCTTAGTTGATGGAATCATTTATTTTTGGTAAATTTGAATACGAGATTTCCCAATAAAATTTCCTGTATTACTTTTTCAAGTCTTCCTTCATGAATTATAAACCGTCTTTTTGGGAACCATCAGTGCCTGTTAATAATCTCCATAAACCTTGGAGTTCCTTCATATGGTTTTTTCGATTAATAATGATATATCCATTATATGCTCAAAATTCACCGTGGCAAATTTCCAATCATACAAACTTTTTCTTTTTTCCTGTCCCCAATACAAAACCCGAACATTTAATCATTCCTTTGCTCTAAGGGAAGAAATTTTTTACCAATTTCACACAACTTAATTATATCCGTTGTTCCAGGACTTATTGGTTCAACTATTGGTAGAGTCTTCAATGATTCTGAGGTCCTAAAAAATGGTGTTGAAGATGGTAATTTTGGCAATTGTCAAACTCAGATTCTGGTTATCGGGAAAATATCGGTGCAAAATTGGTCGTATACAAAATCTGGGAAACGCAAATTCATCAAAATTTTGGATTATTCGCTTAAAACGTTTTCAATTTTACCTTCAACATTTTTTTAATCTGCGAGAACGTTACAGGTTTGATTAATTTTTTGAATAACATTCTTGTTCTTTTTTCAGTCAATTCGAATCTGTTTCTTTAAATTCTTTGATTAATTTTCTTTTATCGATTTGGATCAAGGTTTTTTCGGCCTCTTTCAGAAGTTTACGTTTCGGCCATTTTAATTTAGGAAAATTTTAAAACGTGGAAAACTGTGGAAAACGTGAACACGAAACGTTGAACGTGGAAACGTAATAAAAACGTGAACGTGGGAACGTAAAAACGTGAACGTGGAACGTAAAAACACGTTGAACGTAGCGAACGTAAAAACGTGAACGAGAACGTGAACACAGAAACCGTGGAAACGTGAACACGAAACGTGAAACGTGAAAAACACGAACTCGTGAAACCACGAAACGTAAAAAACATGAAACGTGAAACGTAAACACGAAGAACGTGAAAAACACGAAGGAAAAGAATAAAAAAACCCCAAAATAAAATTAAAGGAAAACAAAGTCCGAAATAA